>NC_047023.1:3208106-3415606 GCF_902652985.1 Pecten maximus | reverse complement strand
GCGGGGATGGGGGGGTTTAGAACTTTGGGAGGGGGTCCGTTTTACTTTCTGTACTTCAGGACTACAAATCCATTGATGTTGATGTGATGATTATTCTCAATTGATATAACTTATGCGGTTTTAAATAGTTGGTATAGTACTGTGTTGGTAATAGTACTGTGTCGGTAATAGTACTGTGTCGGTAATTGTACTGTGTGGATAATAGTACTGTGTGGTTAATAGTTGTAATAGTACTGTGTCGGTAATAGTACTGTGTCGGTAATTGTACTGTGTGGATAATAGTACTGTGTGGTTAATAGTTGTAATAGTATTGTGTCGGTAATAGTTGGAATAGTAATGTGTGGGTAATAGTTGGAATAGTAATATGTGGGTAATAGTTGAAATAGTTATGTGTCGGTAATAGTTGAAATGGTAATGTGTGACTAATAGTTGAAATAGCAATGTGTGGGTAATAGTTAGAATAGAAATGTGTAGGTATTAGTTGGAATAGTACTGTGTCGGTAATAGTTAGAATAGTATTGTGTGGGTAATAGTTGAAATAGTAATGTGTAGGTATTAGTTGGAATAGTACTGTGTAGGTAATAGTTGAAATAGTATTGTGTCGTAATAGTTAGAATAGTATTGTGTGGGTAATAGTTGAAATAGTAATGTGTAGGTATTAGTTGGAATAGTACTGTGTCGGTAATAGTTGGAATAGTATTGTGTGGGTAATAGTTGAAATAGTACTGTGTAGGTAATAGTTGGAATAGTATTGTGGTGGTAATAGTTGGAATAGTAATGTGTCGGTAATGGTTGAAATAGTACTGTGTCGGTAATAGTTGGAATAGTACTGTGTCGGTAATAGTTGGAATAGTACTTTGTCGGTAATAGTTGGAATAGTATTGTGTCGGTAATAGTTGGTATAGTATTGTGTCGGTAATAGTTGAAATAGTATTGTGTCGGTAATAGTTGGAATAGTACTGTGTCGGTAATAGTTGGTATAGTATTGTGTGGGTAATAGTTGTAATAGTACTGTGTCGGTAATAGTTGGTATAGTACTGTGTGGGTAATAGTTGTAATAGTACTGTGTCGGTAATAGTTGTAATAGTACTGTGTCGGTAATAGTTGGTATAGTATTGTGTGGGTAATAGTTGTAATAGTATTGTGTCGGTAATAGTTGTAATAGTAATGTGTCGGTAATAGTACTGTGTCGGTAATAGTTGGAATAGTACTGTGTCGGTAATAGTTGGTATAGTATTGTGTCGGTAATAGTACTGTGTCGGTAATAGTACTGTGTCGGTAATAGTTGTAATAGTACTGTGTCGGTAATAGTTGGAATAGTACTGTGTCGGTAATAGTTGTAATAGTACTGTGTCGGTAATAGTTGGAATAGTATTGTGTCGGTAATAGTTGGTATAGTATTGTGTCGGTAATAGTACTGTGTCGGTAATAGTACTGTGTCGGTAATAGTACTGTGTCGGTAATAGTACTGTGTCGGTAATAGTTGGAATAGTAATATGTGGGTAATAGTTGAAATAGTAATGTGTGGGTAATAGTTGAAATAGTAATGTGTGGGTAATAGTTGAAATAGTAATGTGTGGGTAATAGTTGAAATAGTAATGTGTGGGTAATAGTTGAAATAGTAATGTGTGGGTAATAGTTGAAATAGTAATGTGTCGGTAATAGTTGGAATAGTAATATGTGGGTAATAGTTGAAATAGTAATGTGTGGGTTATAGTTGTAATAGTAATGTGTGGGTAATAGTTGAAATAGCAATGTGTGGCTAATAATTGAAATAGCAATGTGTGGGTAATAGTTAGAATAGAAATATGTAGGTATTAGTTGGAATAGTAATGTGTCGGTAATAGTTGGAATAGTACTGTGGCGGTAATAGTTGTAATAGTATTGTGTCGGTAATAGTTGGAATAGTATTGTGGTGGTAATAGTTTGAATAGTATTGTGTCGTAATAGTTAGAATAGTATTGTGTGGGTAATAGTTGAAATAGTAATGTGTAGGTATTAGTTGGAATAGTACTGTGTAGGTAATAGTTGAAATAGTAGTGTGTCGTAATAGTTAGAATAGTATTGTGTGGGTAATAGTTGAAATAGTAATGTGTAGGTAATAGTTGGAATAGTATTGTGGCGGTAATAGTTGGAATAGTTATGTGTCGGTAATAGTTGAAATAGTAATGTGTGGGTAATAGTTGGAATAGTACTGTGTCGGTAATAGTTGTAATAGTACTGTGTCGGTAATAGTTGGAATAGTACTTTGTCGGTAATAGTTGGAATAGTACTGTGTCGGTAATAGTTGGTATAGTATTGTGTGGGTAATAGTTGATATAGTATTGTGTCGGTAATAGTTGGTATAGTATTGTGTGGGTAATAGTTGTAATAGTATTGTGTCGGTAATAGTTGTAATAGTACTGTGTCGGTAATAGTTGGAATAGTACTGTGTCGGTAATAGTTGTAATAGTATTGTGTCGGTAATAGTTGTAATAGTATTGTGTCGGTAATAGTTGTAATAGTATTGTGTCGGTAATAGTTGGAATAGTACTGTGTCGGTAATAGTTGGAATAGTATTGTGTCGGTAATAGTTGTAATAGTACTTTGTCGGTAATAGTTGGAATAGTACTGTGTCGGTAATAGTTGGTATAGTATTGTGTGGGTAATAGTTGGTATAGTATTGTGTCGGTAATAGTTGGTATAGTACTGTGTGGGTAATAGTTGTAATAGTACTGTGTGGGTAATAGTTGTAATAGTACTGTGTCGGTAATAGTTGGTATAGTACTGTGTCGGTAATAGTTGTAATAGTATTGTGTCGGTAATAGTACTGTGTCGGTAATAGTTGTAATAGTATTGTGTCGGTAATAGTTGGAATAGTACTGTGTCGGTTATAGTTGTAATAGTACTGTGTCGGTTATAGTTGTAATAGTACTGTGTCGGTAATAGTTGTAATAGTATTGTGTCGGTAATAGTACTGTGTCGGTAATAGTTGGTATAGTACTGTGTCGGTAATAGTTGGAATAGTACTGTGTCGGTAATAGTTGGTATAGTACTGTGTCGGTAATAGTTGTAATAGTACTGTGTGGGTAATAGTTGTAATAGTATTGTGTCGGTAATAGTTGTAATAGTACTGTGTCGGTAATAGTTGTAATAGTACTGTGTGGGTAATAGTTGTAATAGTACTGTGTCGGTAATAGTTGGTATAGTACTGTGTCGGTAATAGTAATGTGTCGGTAATAGTACTGTGTCGGTAATAGTTGGAATAGTACTGTGTCGGTAATAGTTGGAATAGTACTGTGTCGGTAATGGTACTGTGTCGGTAATAGTTGGTATAGTACTGTGTGGGTAATAGTACTGTGTCGGTAATAGTTGTAATAGTACTGTGTCGGTAATAGTAATGTGTCGGTAATAGTACTGTGTCGGTAATAGTTGGAATAGTACTGTGTCGGTAATAGTTGGAATAGTACTGTGTCGGTAATAGTTGTAATAGTACTGTGTGGGTAATAGTTGTAATAGTACTGTGTGGGTAATAGTTGTAATAGTACTGTGTCGGTAATAGTTGGTATAGTAATGTGTGGGTAATAGTTGTAATAGTACTGTGTGGGTAATAGTTGTAATAGTACTGTGTCGGTAATAGTTGGTATAGTACTGTGTGGGTAATAGTACTGTGTGGGTAATAGTACTGTGTGGGTAATAGTACTGTGTAGGTAATAGTACTGTGTGGGTAATAGTACTGTGTGGGTAATAGTACTGTGGCGGTAATAGTTGTAATAGTACTGTGTGGGTAATAGTTGTAATAGTACTGTGTGGGTAATAGTTGTAATAGTACTGTGTGGGTAATAGTTGTAATAGTACTGTGTGGGTAATAGTTGTAATAGTAATGTGTGGGTAATAGTTGTAATAGTACTGTGTGGTAATAGTTGTAATAGTACTGTGTCGGTAATAGTTGGTATAGTACTGTGTGGGTAATAGTACTGTGTGGGTAATAGTACTGTGGCGGTAATAGTTGTAATAGTACTGTGTCGGTAATAGTTGTAATAGTACTGTGTGGGGTAATAGTTGTAATAGTACTGTGTGGTAATAGTTGGTATAGTACTGTGTGGGTAATAGTACTGTGTCGGTAATAGTTGTAATAGTACTGTGTCGGTAATAGTTGGTATAGTACTGTGTCGGTAATAGTTGGAATAGTACTGTGTCGGTAATGGTACTGTGGCGGTAATAGTTGTAATAGTACTGTGTGGGTAATAGTACTGTGTCGGTAATAGTTGGAATAGTACTGTGTCGGTAATGGTACTGTGGCGGTAATAGTTGTAATAGTAATGTGTCGGTAATAGTACTGTGTCGGTAATAGTTGGAATAGTACTGTGTCGGTAATAGTTGGAATAGTACTGTGTCGGTAATAGTTGGAACAGGGTTTGTGTCCGTGCGAGTTTGAAGAGTATGTGTCTGGAGTCGGTCCAAAACTGTAAGATAACATGTCGGGGTATAATTACACCAATTTCTCACATTTGTCGTGTTAATCTTGTGACAATAACCTGTCGGAGATAAATCTGTGTCATACTAGCTGGTAGCCTCTCCTCAAACATGTGAACCCTATCACTTATCTCAAATCGCTCCGCCCAGTACGGGTAAAATGTGTCTTAATATTCAACTCTTGTAGTAAAGAGTGAAATAAATTGTTGTAGATTTATTGAAGAATGTGTTTTGAATGATAATGTTGAATTATTTATAGAGTAGATCATGGAGGATAAATTCCTATGTAAATAAGTTCACATGATAACATTATCAAGTTCATGAATCCATGTAGTTTAAAATGTACATGCTGGGAATTTAACAAATTCGTAAATTTATACTTCTCGAAATTTATAATGGGGGGAAATTGAGGAAAGGGACAACGAAGTGATGTTGTGATATCGAATTTTATCAGACTCAGCAAGACTCGAACTCTCTTGTAACAGTCTCGTTTGCTGCAGGTCTGGGTTTCAGAAAATAAGTTTTGTTGTAACATGTACCAAACTGCACATGTATAGAGGCGACTAATGTGGACCTTGTGAAGAACGTCCGTTAAGGCGCGAGAAAGACTAGACATGTGTCTCCTTACCGAAAACAAAGCCTTTACCAGGCAGTATTGGTTTTAAGGCCCTTTCCAACGTCATGTGACCTGGTGGGTGTCATGTGACCTGGTGGGTGACATGCATGCACTCCTGTAAAGCTAAACAAGAGATCCCAGAGGGATCTTGGCGTCCACCATTGAATGATCTTGATAGGTTCCATGTCAGATTGATCTTTTCTCCCTTCCTCTTACTAATCTGTGTAAATTGAGAAACATCCCTCCAGTACTTTTCAAACAAGGGGAACTTATATATGAAATTTGAGATTTATCATAATGGCTGTCTGTCGACGATGTTTTCAGATTGGTCCAAAAATGCAATACGACGGACCAAATGGAACCTACATATGAAATTTGAGAAAGATCCCTTCAGTAGCTTCTGTAAAAGAGCGAAAACAAACTCTAGTTGTCAAAATCCAAGATGGCTGCCTGTCAGTCATGTTGTTATCCGACTAGTCCCAAAATGACATATGCATAACTAAGGACCCAGGGCAACCTATATATCAAATTTAAGAAAGATCCCTTTAGGTCTTTCGGAGAAATAGCGATAACAAACTTCAATTGTCAAAATCCGAGATGGCTACCTGTCACCATGTTGTTATCTGATTGGTCCCAAAACGCAATATGCATAAGGGATGAAGGGGAACCTACATAAGAAATTTCAGAAAGTTCCCTTCGGTACTTTCTGAGAAATAGCAATAACAAACTTCAATTGTCAAAATCCAAGATTGCTGCCTGTCGGCCATGTTGTTTTTCAATCGGTCCCAAAATGCAATATGCATAACTTGGGACCTA
Source organism: Pecten maximus (assembly GCF_902652985.1). NCBI lineage: Eukaryota > Metazoa > Mollusca > Bivalvia > Pectinida > Pectinidae > Pecten > Pecten maximus. Next base: position 3,409,719 of record NC_047023.1, on the reverse strand, counting down.
GGGCAACCTACATATGAAATTTCAGAAAGTTCCTTTCAGCTCTTTCTGAGAAATAGCAATAACAAACTTCAATTGTCAAAATCCAAGATGGCTGCCTATCGGCCATGTTGTTTTCCGATCGGTCCCAAAATGCAATATGCATAACTATGGATCAAGGGGTACCTACATACGAAATTTGAGAAAGATCCCTTCAGTGCTTTCTCAGAAAAAGTGATAACAAACTTCAATTGTCAAAATCCAAGATGGCTGCCTGTCAGCCATGTTGTTTTCCGCTCGGTCCCAAAATGCAATATGCATAACTACAGACCAAGGGGAACCTACATATGAAATTTGAGAAAGATCCCTTCAGTATTTTCTGATAAATAGCGATAACAAGAATTGTTTACGCACGGACGGAGGGACGGAGGACGGACCAAGGACGCAACGCGATTTGAATAGCTCACCATCTGATGATGGTGGGTTCAAATTTGTAGAACAAGAAAATTATTATTGCTACATCAAATCCGGCAAAAATAATCCAGTATTCTTGCATGCTACTTGCCTCGATTTCTTCATTCTTTTCTATTTCATAACAAACTTTATTCCGGTAATTCGAACAAATCACTGGAAACAAAAGAACAGACAAGGGATTGGTTTTTCACTACAATTTTTATTTGTTTGAAAAATATTAACACTGTTATGATAAATAAATCATTCTTATTTTATCTTCAGAAAACGTATGAATAAAATAAGAATAAAACAAACCAAATTTGTATCTTGAATCCAAACTTGCAGATGATACAGGGTTGGCCTATAGCTTTTTTTTAATCCACAATTTACCAACAGTTGTCTCTAGAACCAAACCTGTTCCAACAAAACACCTGAGTTTAGTGACATCATTTACTCCTCTTCTCATGACAACCTGAGTATTATGACCTTCAGTCTAAACTGACAAATGTATGACCCCTTTACATTGAGAACTGGATTGGACAGTTTTAACATCAGTGAAAAAAAAGTATGCCTAGGTTCATAAACAGTGGCGTCCTCACAGTAAAACATGATATATTGATGGTCACCTTGTATCTTTTTGTTTGGACATTGTATTTCAGCGAACAGTGGAACCTTACTAGTCTGGACACCGACTCCCATTATCAATGTTATACCAGTGGTTAATTCCTGAATATGAATACAAATTTTTGAGAAGGTCAATCACAATTATGAATATAATTCTATTCCCTAGTTGAGGAAATCTGAAGCAAAACAGTTTATGTGAAATATTTGAGCAAATCTGTACTATACTAACAAGACTCCACACTATTTTCAGACCCGAAATAAGTATCATTTGGCCAAAACTGATAAAAACTAGGTTGTTTTAAAACAGTAGAATGACATGGTAAACAGAGAGCCTAGTAATTAGGCACTTAACCCCCATCACAAGGTGAACCAGTTCATGTGTACCTAAATGATAAGCAGGATGATGTTGGTGTTATACTAACCAGGTACTACTACACTTGTTCTATAACCCTTCACACATGTGTGGTGACACACCTGTGTAGCGACACACCTGTGTAAGGACACACCTGTGTAGGGACACACCTGTGTAGCGACACACCTGTGTAGGGACACACATGTGTAGCGACACACCTGTGTAGGGACACACCTGTGTAGCGATACACCTGTGTACAATTCTCATCATAATGATCCCAGGTATACATCTGTACATAGTTACAGTTTTGTTTATTTACAGAGTGAACACAAACATTTTAACACCAACACACACTCATTCTACAGTACAAAATAGTTGTGACTGGTTGTACATCAAATCGTGTCCAGCAAATGGCAAATTAATCTCCACAGGGGTGATGTTTTTTATCTGAAATAATGTTTGAGAAAGTCAGTGATCGAGTATATTCTATTAATATTGCAGAGGTGTGAAAAATTTAACAGAGAAAAACACTTTTTCTTTTCCAATAGAATCTAAGGTCAAAGAAATTTCAAACATGGCTATGTTGTCAAGTCATGAACATTTACAAATTGTATATGCAGATTTTTGAGAACAGCTAGCAATCATGTTGGCAGAAATACAGGTTTAACAACGGAGACTTGTCTAAGCAGTACAAATACATGGTGATGTGAAGTTACCTCCCTTTGTAGCATAAATGGCCTACCAAACAAGTTCAAACAATGCTGGCTATAGGGTTGTGTATATTAAACAAGTGACAAGCACACGAGACTGCAGATATTTACATTGCAAAGCTCCCTACAGTCATTCCGTCCAACACTGGATACCAACAAGAAATACATTCAGCTACCAAGTTTTCAAATGTTACGTATGCATACTAATTTATTCACCCTTGAAAACAACCCCTTTTTAATTAACATTAACCCCTTGATATAATTATATTAAGGAGCATAATCTGGCAATGCCGAAAAATTAATACTGCAGTTCTCGAGTGACTGTCCTGTTTTAGGATGAACAGTTAATATATATGACTAGGGATGTGTAGAAGAACATACCCACACAGAGAATCACTACAAACATTCCCCACTACCTCTACAAAAATCTTACTGAAATGATTAAAACAAAATATTACACAAGAATAAATCTTAAATTCAAGATGTTTATCTAAATAACAATACAGGTGGCCACCAAGTTGAAACAGTAAGTAACAATGTACCGTGAAACAGGTAGACTGTTTGTGTTGTATAGGAGACCGGAGTGAAGTGACAGCCATGTTACCCCCCATCTCTACAAACAGCGGGTAAGTTTCCGATAGGACAGAACCTAACAGCAGTATCTATGTAATGTAACAACCAGAGTCTGAACAACATTACGGTAACAAATCCCAACCATGCATACAGTGAAATGATATATGATTTATAAGAAAACAGTGAAAAAGTAAACAAAATGATTTCATATGATTTTCTACAACTGTGAATGGTGAGGTTAGCGTGCAGATATAATGAAATATTTATATAAATATTGATTAAAGCTTTGTTTATGAACAGCTCAGAGAACTTGCTCATCATCTCACTTTCATGTAAATATCCCAGAAGCAGAATAAAATGCTGTAACGAAAGAACCACAAGAGATTTGAATGGAGTTTATAATACCTGGTTTGGTCTAGTTATTGTAGGAAAAACTGTACCAGGGGAAGCAACTCTTACAAAATACTGCAATCAAATCAAGCATACCAAGCTAATATAAAAGTCAGAAAATTTGATGAAAATTTTTTGATTACACTTCAAGATATCTGTGACTACCCTATTACATACATACAAAAGAGAGATTCATCACAATCCATCTGATAACTAAATATATACAGTGTCATTTAACACTGCATCAACATGGCTAATAATTCTAATGAAATATCGACAAGCAGATCAATGACTTCATTCACAACTTTACATTCACAAATGCAGCAAAACAAGAAATGTTAAAATTCGTCCTTGACATGAGGGAAAGTCTGATTTCTGATGTCATTTTATGTTGATCTATAACCACTAACTGCAGATACTGTGTGTTTCAGCAATACAATAGGCAGCAACTCCTAATGGGGAAACGCATCAATAGATTATCAATTGAGCAATATATATATATGCACTGCAACATATTCTTGTGCAATTTTTTGTTTCCTGATCCAAATAATCATTCTTACCTAGAGTACTGATACGTCAGAATGATCGAACTCTAAACCAGAATATTACATCGATAACAGCTTATTTTTTATATGGTCCAATTAAATATATAACTGATGAACCATATTGATAAATTATGGTTGTTTTACCACAATACCTAATCAATACCTTGGTGTTATGATGATAATATATAGTGTAAATAGACACTCAATCAGGTGAGGGGTTTATGAGATATATTGTACATGAGCATGTTATTTCAGACAAGATCAATTGTGACCTTTGACCATTTAACCTTGACCAATGACCATCAAAACTAAGTCAGGTGTAGAACTAGGTGTTAGGATCCTTTCTTTTTATAGAATTTTTACAGACATTCCCTATACCTAAAAAACCAGACAGACAGAAAGACAGACATACTGACAGAGAACCTATTACTACATAGCACCTACATGACGAGGGGCCCCAATATATGCTAGTAGGTATCAGTGCTAGTACAATTATGTATATTAAATGCGTAAACAAACATATAGAAATAAGTTTAGTGTATATAGAGGGAACGTAAAACATGGACGGAGCAACCAAAACAATTCCGAGTCAACAAGATTTCTCAAAAATCTCTAAAGTTTGTGTAATTAAAACTCTGGGAGGTTCAGGTCATCAATACTAGTTGTAAACATATGTATAACATACCACAGGGACTGGTCACTTCTTCCAGAACCTAATCATCTTTTATGTTGCATATTAAATATATACATATTGTGGGATAAGGAATTTGTGACAAGTCCCTGTGCTACACATGTTGCTCTCCAGTCAAGAAGATCAAAAACTACACTTATAGTCACAGGTGATTTAGGTATATGTGATGTAGAATTGTTCCTAATGCCTACAGATTTTATTTCAAGGATTTGAGTGAGCCTTTTAGGTGCTGATAAAGGGCCTGTCAATATTCAGTTTATTTCATATCAAAGCTAAACTTCCAAAATTTTGCAGTCATATTTATTTTATTCTGAAAATGTGGCAAAACAAAAGGTCCCATTCCACACAGGTGGGGAAAGGTCTAAATGAGAAAAGACAACAATCAGGATCAACCTGCTGGTACAAAAAATAGAATAATGTATAGACATTGTCCTGTGTGTGTGTACTTACTGATAATATTATCAACACTTCAACAAATTATACAGCTTCCTTGTTGGTAAACATTTTGTATAATATATATAATATATAACTATTGCACTGCAATTCAAAGCACTATATATAATAAAAATTATATGATGTCACAATCTGGTGTAGTTATAAGTATCACTGTCTAGATTAGTGATCACTTACAACTATTGTAGTTCTAAACATTTAACTGTTAATTGAATGTGATGTCACATATACAAGGTTTCAATACAACACAGGGTTTTATTATCTCCAGTCAAACAATAGCATTAGTAGAGAAGATATTTATCCAATATAAGGTTTATGGGATAAACCTGAATTTTCAACTATTTTGAGTTGATTCTAATATTATTCTGATGCCATGAGTTAATTATTTGGGGATTTATTTGAATATATTTTTGATGTTGTGGAGATACAACAAAAAATGAAGTGTACCATACACTGAAGTGATTTATGATGGGAGTAAACTCCATTTTTTTGTTATAGCTCCATAAAACATATATCTAAGTTAATCCTTATTAACTTATAAGTAAATTTAATGTCACAATTGATCCCTGTAAAAATCCAATTTTATTGATGGACTTAGAAATTGTTCTGCCACTCAAATGCAACATTACAGACATTGTTATTTCATACATTTTGTGCTGATAACATACAATTTTAAGCCAATGAAAGTGCTTGTTACAAGTAAGATTAAATCATAAAACACAGGTTCTCAATGCAGTTTGTATTTATACTTTATTATATTTTTATATTTAAAGGGATATTCTACTGCACAAAATTGATAATTTCTATGTGTTTCGATCCTAACCTTAAAAAAACTCTAGCATCAAAATATCTTTCATGATGAACAAGTGAGATTAGTGGGAATATTGAATCATAGACGCTTCATTGAAGGCTATCTTATTTGTTGCCAACTTTAAACACAAACATATCACACTGTGTTGCTAATGAAACACAAACCTGTTGTGACATAATCAGGGTCACGCAAACGTTTGAAAATTGAAATTAATCTTTATAGCTAGATCTATTACTGAATAATATGATTTCTAACAAAACATTAGTTAATGTTTTTTGTCTGTTTTATAAAAGCATCATATGAAATCCTAGCTTGTGTGAAATATCCCTTTAACTCCCTAGAATTGTATAGCATATCAATAAAAACAATGATCTATCATTAGTTGAATATCCTCTGTACCAAAACTCAATATATATGCTATATATTGATAGAGGAATTACACGTATTAACCAATTATTTTCAGTAAATTACTTTGTATTTTCATAGAAGTTTACCAAATAAGCATAACAAGTTTAAGCGATGAGAAATGCTACATATTGCAGTTGTGAATTATATTGGTCGTCAAATTAAAACAGAAACATTACAAAAATGGCGGAAATGTTCTGGTGAATATTTCTCTGTAGTTGCAAAGAAAAAAAAAACTTCACTGCAATCAATCTTATAGAGTCTTACAAAATAAGTTTAAAATTACAAAACATAATTGAAAGATGAAGAGAATGGAGAGCCAACTACAAGAGAACAGTGATGATTCAATTGTTTAACTTCAGCATATCTATCATTACACAACACCTTCTATAACACCAATAAATATTTTGTCATTTTATGCTGATAAAAATCTTTCCTCTTCGAAGTATTTTTTCCAATCTCAGATGAATACATCAAAACATAAATATATGTACAGTAGCTAGGTGCTCCAGACACCATACCTAACCTTGATTTCTCGTCAGTGTCAGACTGGCATATATACATGTACTTATTATATACAGTCATGTAGATAGTGTAACAGATTAAAAAAAATCTTAGACAGAAGTTTACATCAAATTTATAACAAAAACAAGCAATATCACGTTTGAAGAAGCATACATGTACATTGTGATACACAAACAATGAAACAAGGTTTTTTTTTATCTGATTGTGACAAGCTTAATATTTGAAGAATGATGTCAAAATAAAATTGTACAAAGATTAATATTCATCATATACATGTAACCACAAATTAACATACATTAGTGTAATGCTTCCCTAGTATCAGCATTAATACATGTATAACTAGGTCAAGTCATGACCTAAGTGACCTACATGCCAGAGTAATAATGAATCAGGGAAATGTCATTTCCATCTAATACATAAATATTTCAATGTCTAGATCTAGAGCTGCTCTAAAGTTGATGTTACCTATATGACCGGTTAAACATGTGACATTGCTGTATTGTGGTATCATAATTTAGTAGATATTGATAGGCTACTTCACATACGCTCACCATAAATAGCAGCGTAATGACGCGTGTTATGTTCCCTTATGTATAAGTCTTCAGTGATAATTGTCAATGCAAACAACCATATCAAAGTCAACAACCTTGACCTTAGCATATGTCAATGCTGGACTGATGTTTCCACTTCAGTAGTGATTTTAGCAATCTTGATTATCATAATGGTAATAGAGATTCCTTTACCTGTTAAATTTACATACAAATTGTAGTTTGGACAAACAATGGTATTACTGAATTGTTTTACACTTAAAAAAAATGTGACATTGAAGCAGTCAGTCATTTTCTTTTCTTTAAATAATAAAAAAAAAATCCAGATAAACAATTGTAACATACAAACAGCAAAAGATTAAATAGAGCATATCAAGTTTTTAAAGGAAAGGATGAATAGCTAAAAATTTCGAAAATATTAACTGAATTTGATGCTGCTGTAAAAATGTACCAACACAAACATTAAAATGGAAACATTCAAATTTTATGTTTGTCTGTAAAAATTAGAAGATAAATGAGATAGATGAGACTCCATTATTTAGATAGCATTCTTCCAATCACACAATGACAAAAAAGGATAATGTATATTTGTATGCATACTGGTACAGATGTTTGAGTCCCTCCAGCATGCTCAATCATTATCACTTCATGAAAACCTACTTACATATATGAACACAAAAAATCTAAATGAAAAATAAACTACTGATAAGAAAAAAAAAAAAAAAAAAAAAACTTGAGGTGTTACAGTTTGGTGGAAATACATTATTACACATTGTAGGAACAAACAATTTAAAGTTATGACAACAACAACAACAAATCAATTTGTGTAATGAATTCTTGATATGGCTATTCCCATTGCTGTCCAGGTACCGGTGTAGACAATCCACAACACAGATCCAAATGATATCAGGTAGTGATTATATCAACTCTTCCTGAACTGGCTGCGTTAAGTTCTCCGCGGGTCAATTGACTGCCAATTCAACATTTATGAATTGTTTAAGTCGGTCTAAATATTGTCCATAGAGTTCGACATCGTTGTGCCCAGCTCCCTCTACCCATAGTGGTTCCACAGCGCGTGGACAACGCTCATGTATAGCTAGTCCATGGGAAAAGTCTATCACCTCGTCCTCTGTCCCGTGTATCACTAGAACTGGAGAGGTTATCTTTGGTACTTTGTCGATACTGTAAGTAAAATAATACAGGAATGTTGTAGGCAACTTTAACAAACATAAGGATAGCAAACATTTAATGTACAGACTCAATTTTCTCTCGCATACTATGACCAATAAACCATGTTTACTTATTTTCAATTTACTGATAAAAGTTGACAAATTCTTATTCATTCTATATGCTATATATTACTAATATATATATATATATATATGTCAAGTATTAATAACGACAGTACAGAAAAGTAAATTGTCGATTTTCCGAGGCAATCTAGATCTGCCCCTTTATCAAGACACAGGTAAATTACATACGATCACATATAGACATAGAACATGGAACAGTTACACTTTTGTTTGTTAGGATCCAGTACCTATATTGGTTTATACCGTCGTTATTACTTACTAGACCCTATATATATATATATATATTTATATACATGTAATTTAAGACAGATATCTCAAACTCCCAAGGACATATAGCCACGACAGCACAGACCAGTCTATTTCTCATGCTTCCTGAGAAACACAAACGGGCACACACCTCAGACCTACACTTGAATTGAAGTAACATGGAAATGTATGTATCTGAAATCGAAGATCTGTACATTACGTATACTCGATACATAGATTTATTCTGACAATTATATATGAACAGACCATGACTTCTAGATCTGAAAAAACTAAAAGTCAAGAACAAATTGCAAGCCCTAAAATGGTTCAAAACATTTTGGCACCCTCTGATGCAAAAAGCATCAAGATTATTTCTAAATGATAAATATAATACACACATGTTTATTTAACACATACCCGGTATATCTGGGTATGAACTGCATAAACTGATATATGTACAGAAGTCCTGGAGGGATATTTTTATAGTTACCACTTATTCGTTAGCAATTATTTGTTAATTACTGCTTAATTGTTATTCAAATTCCTTATTTATTATTTATCGTTATCAAACAATAATATTGTATTTATATATTATGATAATTATTCATTATGTTTTTAATATTATTATTGATATTTTTTGATCAGATATACTATTTATATTTTTCTTTAGTTTTCATCTTTTATTTTCATTACCTGGAAACTATTTAAATCCCACTTTGTTATAACTTTCAATTGTGTTAAATTTTTGCTTGATACCTATTAACACTTTTTCTATTAAAGCAGAGCTACCCAGCAAAACGTTGTGTTGTTATACTTATAATTATTCATCTAGTACTACGGCCCAACTCTTGTATTACACTTGTCAAATCTGTCTGCTAGGTATCACAGAACTCTACAGAACTTTTTGCATGGATGTTGGATCTCCCACTCTCCATATTAAGTACTTATTTTTTATAACCTTTTTGTTAATTACTTAATTGTTAATACGTATACTTATTCCTTTTTTTCTTATTTCTAATCAAGCAGGCAACCTCCATTCAGTAAAATATTCACTTTTAATTAAATTAGGTCGGCATTTACCAACAGCAAATATTCGAATAAATTCCTTTTCATGTCTGTTAGCGCAGACCAGCTTTTCCATATTTTGTCTTATTTATAAAATAACAAATAATGAAATAAGTTATAACAACTAAATGATAACAAATTAAGTAATGATAAACTATAGAACTGTCGACAGGCTGGCTGACCACTACCTCTGCAATCCGCATGAATCAATGAACTGGAACTAACTCAGATAACCTGTGCATGTCCCTATTTCTGAAATTAAGAATGGCTTGAATATGTGTTGTTCATACCGGTAATAAAGAGAATTTAGTCATAAGTTTTGTTGAAATTAGTCAACTGGTTTTGGAAGAGTTGTCTGGTCAATAAAAACCTGTTTATAGTGACCAGTTACCTTGGCAAAAAAAAAAAAGGGATTTAAATTAAATAGCTGCATACACATGTTCCCGAACATTCACGAGGTTGTATATATGTTCCCAAACATTTACGTGAAGTTTTTCAAAATGCGGTTCACAAGTTTAGGAGAAGTTGTCCAGAAAAGAAAAACCTATGAATAGTTATTAGTGACCAGTAACCACGACAACCAAACATTAAACCGCTGCATACACATCTACACATGGTCCTCTCTATTTGTGTGAAGTGTCACTGAAATCAGCCTGGCAGTTTAGGAGAAGTTGTCCGGACTTGATGTGTCTACAGACAGACTGACGGACAGACAGACAATTGCAACCCAATTCCAGTATACCCCTCCTAACTTTTTTGCAGCAGTATAATAAATAACTAAAAATGTCCGACCTGGGCTCACGTATAGGTATCATATATATAAAATTGAAGTCATCAATATTCCAACTTCCTGGTTAAAATTAGAATTCTTGTATCTTGTTATGTATAGAAAATATAGGAAATCAGCTCTTAAAAATTTCAAGGAAGTTAAAATATATATGCATGCATGTCAAATTATGGGACTGGGCTTCCCCAAAAAAGGCAATTGGAAGGTGGCCTTATCACTAAAATTCAGATGTTGGGTACACTAGTACAAGAATGGAGCATCAACACATGTGTATACGCAACGTGTAGTTCACTAATTAGTCCAGTATAACTCAAGGAAGCCTAGCTGGGTAGTATTGATGCTCCAAAGTCTCCGAGTTAGTGGCCCACTAACTAACATAATCCCTGGTGCTGATGCTGCATGTCTTATGTAATTATAGCAAAACAGAGCTAATAATTTTCAATGTTGTAAGTTGCGACCTTAGTAAAAATATTCTTGTTAATTGTATCCCCCTTCGATTTCTACACAAAGGATGCCACTGCCTCTTTGTGTTATTTTTTCCATTCAAACAATAGATTATCAGGATTTCAGTTGGCCCATTATATTATAATTACTTTAATTTCAGAAGCCAAACAAAAGCTTTACTGGAATTTTGGAGTCAAACTACAAATACACATGTATATAAGCTTGAATAAGCATAAGAATGATATGACTTTCTAAAAGAAAGGTCAGAGATCGAGGTTCTTAAAGGAGTTAGAACAATATATACTTTTCTAGTCTAATATCCTGCAATGAGGTTAAAATCTACGAATCCAGTCTATGCCTTAAGCTTCTATAAGTCTATCACAAAACGCACATTAATTTCTATCACTAGTCAAAAAAAGAAATGTAAACCACATCAATTTTGCTTAAAATCAAACTTTTAGGAATATGACCTTGAGGCTATATTTCCGATTCCCTCATCAACTGCATTTTGACTTTGGTTTGAAATACTGGGCTTTCAGCTGATCCTATATGGGAGTATATAATGGCCTAAAGGACAAGAGGCCCAGAGGACATGTATCTCTCACCTGGTTGAATTTAGCAAACGTCAAAATAATGTTCATTTTCAATTCATTAGTAGCTTTACTTTTTAATGTCTAGCAGTGCTATATGGTTATGGGGGGATCTCAACTCAATAGGAAGCCAGGGAATCTCTTAGCACTAGCGCCATTTTCCGGTCAAAACTTTGTTTTAATGCAAGGCATCTTCTGATTGGGACTCATCAAATTCGCTTGACCAATCAGAAACCAGCTTTAATATATATTGTCGGTCTACCTTGCGCCGGTGCATAGTGAAATAGACACCAATATAAAAATTTTAAGGCTCACAGTGCATGTACCATAATTTGCTGTTGCTATACTGTGTACCAAACCGAAAGAAAAATATTGTGGTTCATTTACAATGCGCAGTAAACCGTCTCACCTCTACAAATAATGGGATTGATCCCCTCAGGCCACGAGGAGCAGCGGCAGGGCAAAACAGAGCAATTTGACTATATCAATATTACTATAAATGACTTGTATTTTTGAAACTGTTGAGATCCCCATCCCACCCTACTGGTGATCAAAAGATAAACGAAATTCAAAATAGCCCCTGGGGTCTTTCCCCACCCCTAAAGACTTATCAGTTAGTGTAAATTTAAACCGATCAATAATTAACGATACATAGTCCTTTAAAAAATATATTTCTTAACTCCAGGATATATATAGGCCTACTTTCTCCAAAGCAGCTAGAGTTTGTGGTCATTTTGATTTAATGCTAACTTTAAAACATGTAGTTTTGTAGTTCTATTTTTTTATCATACGTATATATTTCAATGTTACAATCTTTATTGATAAACAGTTATATATATTGTTTGCAATTATAGTAATTAAATAGCATGATTGATAAGCTGATGACACAGAACTTCTGTTCTCTCTTGAGTGAAAATGAAAGTAAAACTTGTAATTCCTGGTTTGTAAAATATCATTGTGTTGACATGTACATATCTCATCATCGATAAAGAATCGGTTGCCTTTCTGATTCTTTATTTAGATATATATTAGTTACAATTGATAATCGTGACAACACTATTTAAAATTGCTAAATGTCACATGTCATCGAAAAACCCAGCATGGTATCGAGGTAAAATGGGATGGGATAACTGGACTTAAACCTGACCATACCCTTGACTGTAAGACAGTAATTGAGACCCTGATCATGATCAGCGGTCATGACCTTTTAGGTGATCGTTTAGATGCGCTGACTTCATTAATTATCCCAACCTAGCCACAATTGAAAAGTAATGAAGGTCTGTAAATTACATTGTACCGTGTCCAATAAAGACACATGTTCTTTATATAAAATCATTAACATATGATATTTTACATAGCATACCTAGGGAAAGCATCGAAGAACCATGTCCTCTTTGTATCTGGGAATGCCACTCTCATGCCGGACATCAGTGGAGAATGGAGAATAGCTGCACCAACTTCATATCTGGACGCAAGATCTACAGTAGGCACTGTGCCGATACTCTGTCCATACAAAACTACATTCTGTGGACTTATACCATATCTTGTTCGCAGAGCTTGCCAAGCAGCATCAATGTCTGCATAGAGATTTTTCTCTGATGGTTTACCCGAGCTGGCACCATAGCCTGAATAGTCATAGCTGAAAATGTTGCAGTTGATTCTGGATCCTAGTCCTATGTAGAAGCTGCTCATTTGGCCCAAATCTACTGCATTGCCGTGACTGAAGAGAAGAGTGTATTTAGCATTTGGGGAACACCTTGCAAACATGCATGGTATCCTGTTTCCCCTAGAAGTCCTTGTCATAAACACTTCAATACAGTCTAGTTCTCGCTGGGTGTACTGCCATTCGGCCCTGTCAGTTAGATGGAGGCTGTATTTCGAACCTGTTTCATCGGATATCAGTGAATATGTTGGTTCTGGAGGAAGAAAGGCCAGTTTTGCTGCTATTCTTGATGGACATGGCGGACAACAGAACAAGCAACACAACTCGCTGAACGACAGGCTGTTCATGATGTCAAACGAAAAGTTAACTGAAATATAACCAAAACGATGTAGCAGAAATCAAGCTACCATTAACAACAGTTCTGAGATACCAAACGCTGTCATGTGTAGGTGATTTAACACACAATATTGACATACACTTTCTGTTCTTTCTTTCCTCTAATAATACAGCGTGACGTCACTTTGTCATATCAACCGGAAGTGACAAATAGAATTAGTATCATATTATCATAACTTTTGACGTTCACAAATAATTGTAAAATTATATCAACTCATCATGAATATTTAAGATAAATTTGTTGAATGATTTCATATAGTATAATATTCGTAGACATTTATTTTATAATTTAAAATAATGCATGCCGTACAAGCGTTTGTACGGCTTTGACTTTTTACATCATTCTCTGCGGAACGAAAAGTGCGTGTATATGCAATTTCCGGTAATATTGGACACATGTATTGGTCTAGTTGTATATTTTTTCACAATACACCATCTGAATAATGAGTACACAGCGAGGAAACGCGAAGAAAAGACCACAGAAATATCAAAACAAAACAGCTTTTAAAAATGACTTGCACGATCGTACACCAAAAATGGAACAAATTAAGAAAGTCCAAGTCACAGGGGCTTGTCAACACTGTAAAGATGTGATAGAATGGAAGATCAAGTACAGAAAATTTAAGCCTTTGACTACACCCAAGAAATGGTAATCATCTTAATTGTTATGTCATTATACGACCAATCACTCATATCCTGCCATTCGTCTTGTTTCAAAAGTTTTTCCAGGAAATAGTCATTTGACTACTGAAATTGCTTAAATGCAAGCTAAGGGATCCGGACTGGATACCCTGTATGTCAAATAGGCTTAAAAGTTCAAACGACTTCTTTTCAATAACCAAGAAGCCCAGGAACTTGACATTGGGCCTGTAGCATGCTGGGGTGAAGGGCTACCAAGTTAAAAAAAATTATCTTGGTAAATAATGAAAAAAATATCATAATATCCACTATTATTTTAAGCAACTCATCAGGATTGATGCCCCCCTGTACAAAGAAGAAGAAAAAAATTGATGATCTAAAACAATAAAATGATATAGAACTGATAAACTTTCTTGTTGATAATATATTAACCCATCATGTAGAAATCGTTGTTTGATATATATATACCACTCAAATGATATTAATATCCATAAAAATCATTGGCACTGGTATACGTAATGTACTATGGTGGCTGCTGTAAGTACAAAATAAAAATAACGAAAATGAAATTAAAGGTTAACAAGTTTTTGTCAAGTAATTATATAATATCTTTAAAAAGATAACAGCATACGGTAGTTTTAATGCTGGTGGTTATAATGCAAAACTGCTGGTGAAATAAATTTACAAATTAATGTGTTTCAGCAGGGATAACAAAATTATATCAGTTTGAATCATGTTTGGTGATAATAAGATTGCATTTGAATTGGAAATATAATTTTGTTAATGTGTCATTTGAAAAGAAACATCCACTTATTCAGCTTGCATTCAATCTTAACTTTGTTTCGTTTTTAACTGCATTGTTTCGTTTTAACTGTATTTCTGCATTTTTCATTTACTGCTACATTGACCAATCACGATACTTCATCTTGACCAGTAATGCCACCTGTCGCGTCGTATCCGGGCCAAAACTTGAAAAGAATATTATACGGCTATGCCGAAAAACACAGCACTAACAATAATGTTTCAGTTCTGTGTGTAGTAACTCTGATTTTGGACAAAACCCAGTGTTTTTTTCAGGTAATTTTTTCAACAGCCTATGCCTTTTCGATTGGGAAAATAATTGCGGTGTTTAGTGAATTTGGGAAAATAGCAAATAATGACAAAATACAATGTACTATTGGCTTTTCTAGTCTGCCTCATGATATGAAGAGTCAGTAGCAAGCATCCTGGGTTATTACTTAGACTACAAAACAAAGGAAGTTTCCTTGTTTTCATCTTGGTGTTTGTCTACGGACTCTCAGAAACGCTTGCCTGCATGTCATTTGTGGAAAGCGCAACAGTGATCAGGATTCAAGTTACCTCCCTTATACCGTTTATACGACTAATTGAGGCCAACTTGCCTATTGCGGAAGTAAATTTGTCAGTCTACAGTTCACGTGTATGATGATCAACTATCGTACCATAATATTCACATATTCTAGGAATGAAATACAATACAGATAACCAGATAGAAATTCAATACAATTTTTTTTTTTTTTAAATTGGGAAAAATGATGTTTCAAAATTAGGAAAATACAACTTTTTTTGGCAAGGGGAAACAGCCTGAAGTCGGCTGTAGATCTGGCCAAAAAAAATCACTGATTTAACCTAAAGTTGTCCATTCAAAAATTGGATGCCACGGTAGTTGTGACAGTGTAGGCTGCTAAATGCTTGCTTCAGTAGTGTTCATCTCTTACTCAGGGTGATGTCTGTTGGGTTATACATAGTTATAACTTATAATTAGGGGAAACCCTTTACATGATGATACCAGGTGGCACTGAATATGAAATAAATAAGGCAGAAATGCTGGCTGAACATCACAAGCAGAACATTTATTGACATGTATATTGTATAAAGAAGTAGAAAAGTTAACGGAAATTATTAAAAGATGCTGGAAATTTCAAAAATAAAAAAACGTATACCTCTTCCATGTGTAACACTTTGTCACAAAACTGAAGTTTACATGATCATGACTGTTCTTACTGGTTGCTGCAAACCTCATATATATGAGTGTGTCTGTTGATACTATATCGACTGTTCAAAGAGTCTAATTTGTATCATTTTATTTGTAGTACAAAATGTCTGCAAAAAGCTGTTAAGCAGTCCTACTTCATCATATGTGTTCCTTGTATGACGAAACTTCAAGTTTGTGGAAAATGTGGACAGAAGAAGGATATAACAGAACAGTAAGTTATTTATTAGTCTAAAACTAATGGGGTATAGGTTTCCTCTCCGTCTGTCTGTCATTCTGTCCGTCCATCTGTCTGTCATTCTGGACAGAAGAAGGATATAACAGAACAGTAAGTTATTTATTAGTCTAAAACTAATGGGGTATAGGTTTCCTCTCCGTCTGTCTGTCATTCTGTCAGTTTGTCCACTCATCAGTTTTCCACATTTTTCTCATCCATGCTTCAAGGTATTTGGTGAATGGTATATATGTTACTCCAGTATGAGTAGCTACAGAGTTCGAGTTTCTGTGTTTTTGGGTCAAGGTTGACGTCAACACTGTTACTATTTTAGTCGGGGCCAGCTGTAGGGGACATGTATTGCTTTAGCAATTATTTAATCTAGGTTTACATGAAAGGATCCAAATCAAAGGGACACAATGTCATGTTCTTTGTTAGTTGTGTATGGTGCACATGTCCATGGTCATATGTTTATATTTAATGGAGATATACATATAGCAATCTTTGATCTAGTCCCCCACTATGGGGTGGGGGAACGTTTATATTTATTGGAGATATATAGCAATCTTTGATCTAGTCCCCCACTATGGGGTGGGGGAACGTTTATATTTATTGTAGATATATAGCAATCTTTGATCTAGTCCCCCACTATGGGGTGGGGGAACGTTTATATTTATTGGAGATATATAGCAATCTTTGATCTAGTCCCCCACTATGGGGTGGGGGAACGTTTATATTTATTGGAGATATATAGCAATCTTTGATCTAGTCCCCCACTATGGGGTGGGGGAACTATAATCCTTCTGCACTTTAGCAAGCCTGAGTTTAATCTCATATATACATATACAACTTGTCAGTGGATTTTATTCATTGGGCATGAGTTCACCTTTATGAGCTTTAACCTACATCAAAGAAAAGCTTGTCCAGACTCCTTCCGACTTTTAACTGGAACTTGATACTTGTGACACAAGTTCAGGTGAAACAGTGAGTCATGCATCATAATATAAGAAGGCCACACCATTTTGACCATTGACCTACATCTGATCAGGTAGGGGATAGTACATTGTAATTTGCCAGGTTGAATGTCTTGTTAAATGAACTCCGTCTGGATATATAATATCATGCTCTTTATATTGAAATTACACAAAATTAAATGATTATAGAGAAACATTTGTTATACAATCGGGATCCCTGATACCATTTTCTGTACTTAGGTCCATTACAAAGTCTGATTTTTCATTACCCTGGCTTTTGTTTATCATTAAATGCTTCGTGCTGATCCATGATAATTTCACCAATGTTTATTTTCCTATGTACTATAATGATAATTGCTTACTGAATTTGGTTACATAATGAGATCTTTGTTTTTTTTCCAGACCGGGTCTATCAGAGGCAGAACAGATGTCACAACAGAGCCAGTCTGATGCAGAATTAGAACTTCTGACAGAAAGACAGAGAAGTATGTACTTATTTACTGGGATAAACATATATATATATTTATCAGTATAAGTATGAGGAAAATGAGAAAACGAGTATATAGCTTTCCAGAAAATTTATTCAGGAACACCTATATATATATATATATATATATATGATAAATACTTCATTAGCTAACAAGATGCTGAGTCAGACTCAGAAGAAACTAATTTATCATATTTCCTTTTAGTTATATTTAGGAGGTAGGTAAATTTTAATAATTGTTGTAATTATTTAACCTGTATTGGTATGTAAAGTCAATCACAAAGGAAAATGATTGTAATTTAGACATTAGATACATTTAAACTTGTCGATTTTTCCAGTCGAAGCCAAGATAAATAAATTGGTCATTGTGGTGTACAATGTATTTGTTTTTATAACCTGTGCTGAGTCATGAAGTTGTGGTTTGGGAATTAGATGCCTTTTTTTGTTTTTAATTTATGCTGCATATTGTAGTTTTTATATAAATTGTATGTATCTAAATTAGGGCTGTCACGGGTACAATTTTTTTGCCCCTTGTACTCGGTCTTTACAACCCGACCCCTACCTGGTTACCTGTTGGCTGTAGACTTGTAAGTTGTAGCCCTGTACGGACGTTTAGAACTAGAACAGGAGAGGCCTTCGATATTATGAACATGAATTTGTTTGTGTTAAATGAATACTTTGAATAGCTCTAATTACTTCTTAGTAGAACATTACTGATGAAGTCATGATATGAATTGATGAAAAGACATCATATTGAGTCGCACTTCAATCAAGGAAGCCATGTTGTTTGGTTGATATACGTGCAGACTGTTTTGCGCATGACCAGAAACACAGCTCTACTGTAATAGCTCATGTAAAGAGAACACACAAAAACAACATGATGAAAGTGAGCAGTTTTATACTATCATTATCGTCCATGACTTGTGCGAGGCTTGTGTATGGTTATTACAGTAAATGTTTATTTGGTGTAAATTCGAGGTTTCTCTAATGTGTGTGTTTTGCCTTGCGTAAATCAGGGGAGTTCCGAGTGTTACAAGAAAAATCTGTGGCGAGGCAGCACATTTCGCGGCCATGATAAAGTGTCAACAGACGATGCAACAATGTAATTGTTCATACAGCAGACATGTTTACAGAACACTAAAAACAATGATTATCATTAATTATCTTTATGTGATGACTCAAGTGTGTCAAAGCTATACTGTGTTCTTTGAAATATATGTGTATTTTGGTGAACTAACATAGTTATTACTATATGTTAGTATGTTATTACAAAGTTTCGGGGTTCGGATACACAATTTCAAACCCGGGTCAGGATCAAAACCGACCCGTGACAGGTCACCCGGGTACTCGTTACAGCTCTAATCTAAAGTATGGTGACAATTTCATATCTCTTATCAAATCCTATGCATACATCGATTGAGGGAGATTTTTTTTGTAACAGAAGGACTACTAAGTTTGTTCAAATGAAAGACCTTGACCAACTTTCAAAATCACAATGATCATAAAAACAAAAATCTTGAAAAAAAACCAAGTGGTCCAGGGTTATATTGCACAAGTAGCATGAAGTATACTGTAAATCACTTATATTTCGCGAGTACTTAATTTCGCGAACTCACCTAATTTGACTTATTCGCGAATACATAATTTCGCGAATTCTGATCTCATAATGACTATAAATTCGCGAATGACGTTAACAGATCGGCGATTTTTCCA
This sequence comes from Pecten maximus, assembly GCF_902652985.1. Taxonomy (NCBI): domain Eukaryota; kingdom Metazoa; phylum Mollusca; class Bivalvia; order Pectinida; family Pectinidae; genus Pecten; species Pecten maximus. The sequence goes on along the minus strand of NC_047023.1, from coordinate 3,390,121 downwards.
TGTTGGTAGCCATTTTGTTTATGAGAGTCATGTGACAGTACAAGAAAAGTCATGTGATTCATTCATGTGATATCGGTGTCTGGTTATACTGAATTGTATTTACCATACCTGTATTATGCTGTATACATGCTAAATGGTGCCTGGAAGATGACGGGACTACAATAGGTTGTGAGTTAACGTACATTGTAATTAACGTAGTGTGTATACAGTGATACCGATGAACAGTTCTTGGGACAGTCTATTGTGAATGATTTATACTCCAGGTGATTATTTGCTCTGAATGTTTGAATCAAATAAATAATTTGTTTGATTTCAACTTTGTTATGGTAAATATCTTTTTGAGAATCAAGCGATGTGAAGTTCTATGTATACATGTAACCTTACATAACTTACAACAGCGTGGGTAATAACGTACGACGTATTCCGGGTGACCATCAGGGATCATCGGGACCGTAATTTTTAAACTTAAATTAACTTCTAGACTACGTTTTACATGTAGTTAATAAAGTCGGAGTTCAACCACAATATCAGTGTTCAGTGGGTTTTTTTTTGTGTGTGTGAAATGTTGGTGTTTTGTAATATAAAAACACACTCTGATATAAGTATATAATTTATCATTCTATCAGTATTTTAACGGCGATGTTTGCTCACCAACTAAAGATTACGGTAGATTCAAAATGGACGCCACTTAGTATTCTTGTCATTCTTATACAAATATTCGCGAGGGATTTGAATTCGCGTTTGACTCTCCTCGCGAATTAACGCGAAAATAAATCCCACACGAAATATAAGTGATTTACAGTAAATGGCATACAAATGACCTTGATAGCATGACCTGTACTTTTATTTACGGGACGAATGAGTTTAATTACTTAAGTGACTTTAATATCTTAGGTCCATGGGTAATGTTGATAGGCCAAAAGCATGATGGAATGGAGGCCTATTAGCTTAATTCAAATGAATGACTTGATGTATAGGAATATGTTCTTTTAAGACTTTTAAGACCAGAGCCCATATAGATAAAAAAGTTTGTACCTAAATTTTACTGAAGGCAAACAAATTATAACTGATACCTGGTTCTCAGGCTCATCTCATTTAAAGGTGGCGTATTGCTAATTTTGTTGTAAATATGATGAAAAAAATTAGTATCCAAACTCCGAAGTCACAAAAATGTTTGGATAAAGGATAAATACAAACATTCAAATTACTATGATTTCTTAGTCCCCTAGTGGTGAAACTGTAGTGGCCGTGTAAAACCTCTAACATTGTTAACGTTGGAGTATGGGGAATAGGAGACTATAGGTTTTCTCTCGATCTGTCTCGTACACGCATTACATTGTTAATACTCAGTCTTTGTACATGTCTTGTATATAATTCTTTACAGGGTGTCAGTCAGCAAAAATTGAATCATTGTCGTTGTCATTTGCAATAATAATTTATAAAGGAAGTGTAGCGGGTTCTTTCTCGGAATATGCAAGATTAATTTTATGTCCTCTTATTCTTTCTGAAGTATTTTATAAGAAGATAAACACCCTCTTAACATTACTGTACTTTTAGTAAAAACTTTTTCCATAATAAGTAAAAATTTCTTATTAAAGTGAAATACTTGTATTAACTTTTTTTTCATGAATATGGACCCAGATGTTTTGTTCTAAAATCGTCTCGTAAAATGTGTTCCACAATATCAAAATCTCAGTGTTATGATATTTGATGTTAATTGTCAACAAATTCTTCTCTTCAAATACTGCAGAACATGGGAGCATTACAGGCACATAGGGCCTTTTGGTGCAGATACAATTCAATCATAATATGAAAATTAGTGGCTTTTTATGTTGGACTGGACAAGCACGGCAATGTTTCCTTATTCAAGGTGTATTCTTATAATTATAACCCCCCATTAGTCCCCCACTGGGGACTGGGAGAAGACTAAAGTACATGTAAGTTGTGTACCCATCCTTCTGATATACAATCTTGCAAGAGCTGTATCTACTACATATACATGTCAGTGGGTGGGCTGCGGTGGCCGAGTGGTTAAGGTGTCCTGACGCTTTAACGCTAGCCCTCCACCTCTGGGTTGCGAGTTCGAACCTACGTGGGGCAGTTGCCAGGTACTCTGGGTACTTTGGCTTTCCTCCACCTCCAAAACCTGGCACGTCCTTAAATGTCCCTGGCTGTTAAATAATAGGATGTTAAACAAAAACAAACCAAACAAACCAAAGTACATGTCAGTGGAACTTGAAATGTTATACATGGGGTTAAGGCTGGTGGGTTTTGTATCAAAATTAGATCACTGATCTGCATTTTGACCTTTGACCTACATCAAAGAAAAAGAAAAAAATGATTTTATATAACAAAAAAAGTGTACTTCAGATATTCAAATTGTTCAATCTATCAAAAAAAACAACAACAAACAAACAAAAAACTACAACAGATAAACAGGATCACTACATTTACATTGTTCATGCTTTGTTGATTTTCTAGGGCAGTTTTTACGGTTACAAGCCAGTGGACAGTTGACAAGTGAAAGCTTGAAGCACCTGAAAGAAAACGACTGTGATGATGACTCTGATGAAGGTGATGATGATGAAAATGATGACGATGATGAAGATGACGATTTACTGGAGGGGATAAAACCTGCAGAAAAGTTGTGTGATGTGGACATGAATAAACTTCAGATAGACAAGGAAACAACTGTTTCATGATAAGGACTGTGATAGAACTTGGAAATTTGTTTTGTAATGACAAAATCCATGTACTTGAGAGGATTTTGGTAGAGTGACCCACTTTCATGCATAAAGTCAACAAATAACATTACTCACTATTACTAAAGTAAAGCAGGATTGAACTATACAATACCTGTTTGTTAAAGGTACAATGATTGACCCAAAACAAAACACAGCTGTGATGTCATCCATTGTTATTTAAATATTTTGAATGATTTGGTTAGCAACAGAATAACAATGATAACAACCTATAAACAAATGGTCATCTGGATCTTAACATATAGCTTATGCGTATCTATAATGTAATCAGGGGCGTAGCTCCCTATATGCGGGTACGCAAGTGCATACACATATACACATAATTTAAAAAAATAAATAAAATATAAAATCCAGAAGCTTTGATTGTCATGGCTGTTTTTTTGCATTGTTTTTTTGTTTGTTTAAGAATACCGAGTACAAATGCATTTAGAAAGTAAACATGTAGAAATAATTTGAAAATGAAGAAAGGGGCAGGTACTAGCCAAAAGATAGTCTAAAAGTAAGATAGCTTTTTTAAGCTAGTCAAAGAGATTTTCTTTGTATTTCTGACACATTTTTGTTGGATCCTGTTATGGAAATAGCCCCCGCGCCAACGAGAAGTAGCTTCAAGCCTAATCCGGCGGGAAGTAGCTTCAAGTCTAATCCGAAAATACCAGACTACCCAGACATAGTATGATAGGGGAAAAAATAACTGCTAATAACTAATAATGACACATGGATGATAAGTTAACAATGTAACTACGAGAAAACATTCTTCTTCAGATATTGTCAGATTTTGCTGGGACACCGGTCACTCTTGTAACCTCACTTTCACATTTTAGCAAAATGGTTGTCATTTATATAATTTCTAGGCACAAATTTGTCGAAATTTAAATATTATTCGATTTCAATGAAAATTGGTGTTTAGGGATGGTGAAAATGGTGGTACGACTGAGTTGTCATTTTGGGGACTTTAGGGACATGTCCTATTCCGATAGACTGAAAAGGCTCAAATTACATACACTCGCTTTCAGACAGATGACGGGCAAATGTGATAGAAGTGTACAAATTGACTAGCAATATTAGCGATATCAAAGCTGCAGACTTTCTCAAGCTCTGTAGCGACGAGGTTCAAAGACGCGGAACAAGAGGACATGATAAAAAGTTATCTCCGCAGCATCCTTGGCTAGATATAAGGAAACACTTTTTTGGTCTGCGCGTTGTTAGAATATGGAACGATCTCCCAGAACATGTTGTCTTAGCACAAACAACAAATTCTTTCAAAAACAGACTAGATAACAGACGAGATAATCATTGAAAAAATCAGAAACTAATGTGAAATTATATAGGAATTGGAACTGTTGTCACAATGGATTGATTTTATTTTTTTGTAATAATCATATTTTGGAGTCCGATATAGAGGATCTAAAGGTCCTGCACTGGTAAAGTAATCTATCTTATCTGATCTGAATTCTGCCCCACCACTGAAAATAAGTGACGTATACTAATAATATCCCTGGTGGTCGCCAAAGGGATAATTATTATGGGGGTTTGTTGATTACATGTACATTGGACAAATATCCAAGACTTTGGGTTAAACACTTGAGTCTATTCTGACCAGAACAACGATCTTCATGTTATGCTATCTAGTCAATGATTATAGACTTATGGTTAAACACCGAGTCCTATCTCACCAGAACTATCTTCATGACATGCTAATGAGTCAATAACTATAGATAAGCATTCTCATTTCTATATTACATATAATCAAACACCTACAGAATGTAAAAGATATTTTATTTTCTTTCAGGCCAACATTTAAAATCATCAATATTTTTATCCAAACTACATAATGAACACACTGTTATTTCTCCTTAACATAAATAGTTTTCATTCTGTAGTACATACTGAACATACGTATAACAGCTGTTTTTTAAATCATACCTGGTAAGAAATATTTTAAAATAGTATCACAGTACATGTACTATTAATGGTCGTGTATTATCTTTAGTAGCATTTCCTACTGTTTAACTTTCCCTTTTGAAAACTTGTAACGACTGTTTTGATCAGCTCTGAAACACCATCAATTATAACTCTTCATAACTTCATATTGTACCAAAGAAAATCGGCAAACATAGTTAAAATGAGGTAGGATAATCCACATGTGTCAATATTATGTAGAATTAACTCAATATTAAAAATGACTTTCGTTTGAGCATACTGTTTAATTTGTTGCTGTAGTTTTAAAATTAACACAAACTGAAATCCAAAATATAAATATTAATCTGGACATCTTCATTCCCAGGCAAAGGCATCATGATTAGGAAATGCTGGGATTTGATCAAATGACTAGTCTAAACAGAGTTATGTCCCTTGATGATATTAACAATTACAATTGTTTTGTATTGTGTAAATTACATTAGCTATAAATACTTACGAATTTTGTATTTGAACAAAATAAGTTGCCTTCATTTTATTTTTGTTGTTCGCTGCTGTACAATTTTATTTTTCCGGACTGAAATGTTTCCTTTGAACTACCTATAGCTGAGAAATATCGGTCAGTATCGGCTGGAAACATGCCATCGTAAACCATTACCGGAGAACTGTAAGGTAGTCTAATCTTTAAAACTGTGGGTGGAAAAACATCTCCCAAAACTAAACTCAGCGTTTAATCGGTACAGAAGACTGGAAACACCACAGGCAAGATCAGCAACAGACATTCATCATAATGTGATTATTTCCGAAGTCTCTGTCGTGGATAATGTCAGGTGTTCTGTGTCACCAACTTCTGATGTCGTAAATGACTTCTGTATACTGGGATATTTGTTGTGATGTTTGGTACCCATGACTCCTGCTGTCTGTTGAGTGATCAGAGGTCCTCCTAAACAATGACTAGAAATGCTTTCAGAGCCACATTTCCCCGATTTGTTCGGAGACATCCAGCAGTTTCCATGCAGCCCTGGGGTTGTACTCCTCTTGGTCCCTACACAGCGCCCACACGTACGTGATCCGGCTAACGGTGTCCTGAAACAGAGTCGACAGGAAGTAGATATACAGACTTTTATCAAAGAATTATTTATTTATCAAAGCAAAAGAAAAGAATTTGTTTTAAATTATTGCTTTTACAGTATTGAACAAATTCTTGAAGATCGTTTTGTGTTTTCTGTATATAGTGGATAATTCAACCAAAACTACTCACTAGATCTCCTTCTACAATTTTTCCCTTCATGTCTCGGATGACCCGAATTTCTTGTGAACGGAAGGAAATTATCAACACTGGGCCCTGTTCCATCATCTTTGCAGCAACAATCTTTAAAACACAAACTGGATGTTAACATGTTGATGTGTTTCGAAATTAAAGACATAAACTTTAAATCTTAATTTTCCCCATTGTCATTCGTAAGCAGTGTTCTGATTGGTCATATCAGAAAAAGTGAAAAATATCACTGTTATAGAATGAATAATTTTCAATATTTCATTGGTAAAAATGTAATATGTTTATGATATACTGCAATTTATAAGCTGTTCTTGGGGAAAAAAAAACAACATCTTCTCAGTTTAGCAGTATTGACAAGTAAAAATTCATATTTATTACGATGATTTGAAAATTATACAGTATGTATAAACAGTGTATATTAAGATACTAGATATTGGTAAGTCAAATGATTTGATTGACAATAAAAACTTTCAATGTGATACAAATGAATTGAACAATTCTCCATAGTAAACATAGCTCTTGGAATCTGATTATCACAAATTTATACCTCAATATTATTGATGTCGAGTACTTTGTGATCTAACTTAAGACCGACTGTCTGTCTCTGTTTAGTTGTATGTGCTAAAGTGTTGAAAGCCTGCAAAAATGATACAAGTAATACAGCGTATGATTAATCGAGGACAGACTGAACATCAATACATACATACAGCTAGATAATAGAGATTTCAGCAGGTGATCACAAATATACAAATCTTTTTATGTAAATTTGATTTTATGGGGTCACATAGACATATGATCATCGTGCAAGGAATGTGGATTATAGTCTGTGTAATTTAATATCCAAGTTAAACAGGACATCTGATACAAACCTCCACACCTTAGGATCTAACTTTTAATGTAACAAGGATCTAACTTTTAATGTAACAAGGATCTAACTTTTAATGTAACAAGGATCTAACTTTTAATGTAACATCATAGCAATCAGAGATAAAATATAGTCTGTAGGGCATAGACACCAAAACTTTATTTATAGTAACGGTGGCCCAATTTTTAAAAACTGGTTGGTGATTTATACACAAATTCATACTTGTTAATAACATTAGCATTTTTCTTGACTTTATCATTGAACTTACCCCTTCAAAACACCAATCCTTTAAGATTTCAAGATTACCACTGAGGGTTGCCTGAAAGAAATTTGAATTCAGCATCAAAAAGATAGCCAAAAATATGAATATTATAGGCCTACAGCAGTTGTAGAGAAATCATTCAACCGGAAGTGAATTACGGTAAAACAGACTGTTATCCTCTCCTAGGATGAACTTTGTTACATATGCATAGTTTTAATAGACTGACAACTGCACATTTTCAAGTTAACAGACATCAACTTTTATCATAATAAACTATCAATAGTCAATATTAGTGACTTAAATTTATTCCAGTAAAATTAATATTTGGCGGTTCCTGTTTCACACATCTGGAGTTTGTTGGGTAGATAATCTACTGGAATAGCCCTTACAATCATGTTACCTATTCATTTAAAAACCACTCTTAAATCGACCACAATGGGAGGTAACTCCAGTCACTACAATATAATGTTTGGTTTGGTTCTGAATAGTTTAACGTCCTACTGACAGCTGAGGTCATTTAAGGTCAGTCTTCCATGCGTGCAAGAGTCATGTGTGTGGTGAATGTGTGTTGTGGGAGGCTGTGATACGTTCTTGTTTGTAGTGAATGTGTGTTTTGGGAGGCTGTGGTATGTTCTTGTTTGTAGTTAATGTGTGTTTTGGGAGGCTGTGGTATGTTCTTGTTTGTAGTTAATGTGTGTTTTGGGAGGCTGTGGTATGTTCTTGTTTGTAGTGAATGTGTGTTTTGGGAGGCTGTGGTATGTTCTTGTTTGTAGTGAATGTGTGTTTTGGGAGGCTGTGGTATGTCCTTGTTTGTAGTGAATGTGTGTTTTGGGAGGCTGTGGTATGTCCTTGTTTGTAGTGAATGTGTGTTTTGGGAGGCTGTGGTATGTCCTTGTTTGTAGTGAATGTGTGTTTTGGGAGGCTGTGGTATGTTCTTGTTTGTAGTGAATGTGTGTTTTGGGAGGCTGTGGTACGTCCTTGTTTGTAGTTAATGTGTGTTTTGGGAGGCTGTGGTATGTCCTTGTTTGTAGTTAATGTGTGTTTTGGGAGGCTGTGGTATGTCCTTGTTTGTAGTGAATGTGTGTTTTGGGAGGCTGTGGTATGTCCTTGTTTGTAGTGAATGTGTGTTTTGGGAGGCTGTGGTATGTTTTTGTTTGTAGTGAATGTGTGTTTTGGGAGGCTGTGGTATGTCCTTGTTTGTAGTGAATGTGTGTTTTGGGAGGCTGTGGTATGTCCTTGTTTGTAGTAAATGTGTGTTTTGGGAGGCTGTGGTATGTCCTTGTTTGTAGTGAATGTGTGTTTTGGGAGGCTGTGGTACGTCCTTGTTTGTAGTTAATGTGTGTTTTGGGAGGCTGTGATATGTTCTTGTTTGTAGTGAATGTGTGTTGTGGGAGGCTATGGTACGTTCTTGTTTGTAGTGAATGTGTGTTGTGGGAGGCTGTGGTACGTTATTGTTTGTCTCCTTGTGATAACACGGTACTGAGGCTGACTTTATTGAGCAGAAGTAGCAACTTGGTTTTTTATAGACTCTGGTATGTCTCGGCCAGGGGACAGAACCCAAGGCCTTCCACACAGGGGTAAACATTCAACAAACGCCAAAAATTGAGGCATTGTCAAGGGAGACATTAGCAAGGAGAAATATTTACTTACTTCTAATATGTTTGGAATGAAATCTAACTGGCACATTTTGATGAAGTTTTCTTTATCAAACGTTGGATCTATTTTACAGATTTCTGTTAAAACTTCGGACATTTCTGTTGTTGTAAACATACCACCTGAAACGACAACACATTGGTTATAATGAACAAACTGAAAACCTAAAAACAGCACAGAAGAAACTAAGCTCAGCTGTAGATTTTGTCCAGGGTAACTTTCATGTCTCTCTTCAGACTGGTAACTTGTTGTAAACTGGCATACAAATGTTCCAATACACATTGCAATTTTTTTTTTTTTAGAAATTCATTAAATATCATAAAAATATTGTGTATTGTATTTTTTATTCTTACAGTAATGCTTTTATAGTCTATCAGTTGTCGATATAGTTGCTGATGATCTACAAATCCTCAAGATTGAACATTTTTGCAATATCATGACTTTTCAGTAATTTAGTTAAACTGAAAGCACACTTTCACAGAATAACACAATTTTTTGAAGGAATAATTCATGGAGTGTAATGCTATATGGTATATCTTAAAACAAGAGAGATTGTAATAGCTCACCTGGTTGGATTTGACCAAACATCAAAATAATGTTCATGTTCAATTTGTTAATAGCTTCATTTATTGATGTCGAACAATGCTTTATATGGTTATCGCTTGGCTTGGGGACCTAACTTAAAGATATTACCCAGAAATGAAGTCCAGACTCCCTAGGGGTGTGAAAAGACCCCAGGGATTGTTTTTACAACATGATTGTGTTTAAAGAAACTAAGTCCCTTAGGGTGTAGTGGAGTCCCCAAGGGCAGAAATTTTACTCCCGTGGGCACTTCATGAAGGAAGCAAGAGACCATGATAAATTGATAGTATAAATAGTATACTTCAAAAAAATGTTTGTTGTCAGTCGCGCATGCGCGTCTTATCGTTTTTATGACGTCATCAAAATGGCGGTCAAAATGTTCTGTCCATGTATAAACTCGCCTATTTTTCTGGGTTATATCATTAGTTTGATTGTTGTAACAAACATTAAATACGAATTAATGTTAATAAATATGTATTTGCACACTGTAAAATATATTTTGCTCTTTAAAAAAATTTATTTGTGTAAGTTTATGGTTATTTTAACATTTTAAGGACTAAAATTTCTGTAAAAACGCACGATTAAATATGAAACAAACGGCGTATTCACAAGTTAAATCAATAAAATGTGGACAGGAAAAGATCTATTATTTATTTATATCAATATGTCACATATTAAATAGAGTTTGTCGATATAAATTGGTAATAAATCAAAAGGACAAAATCATTTCGATTAAAATTCCGGAACTGCGGGTACCGTTTTTCAACCGAGAAATTTTATTAGTATAACTTCCAGTCAAAGTTTTTCAGCGGGGAAAATATGAAAATCCAGACCAGGAATGCTTTTTCTACTTCTATTCTTCAGTTTGATCATCTCAGCAGACACAATGGTAATGCATTTTTGATGTTTTCTTCTAAAAATTCGTATTAAATACAGCTTATAACACTTGAAACAGTCCCATAATGTTACCGTGTGTTTACTCACTATCTTGATTTTATACGTCCTCAAATATCATATGATTGTGAATAAATTCAGTAAATTAAGTCTGTATGGATGTAGTTTACATATTTATTTTACATAAAAGCATTATTTTACTTCATTTACAGAATATACATATGTTACAATGTCGCTTTGCGCCACATAATAAATTTTCCGGGATATTGTAAAATTAAAGCAATTATGGTCAGAGATGATAAAATTCCGGATTTCTTTAAATGTTTTAAAGAAATTATCGGGATTGTAGCTGTATATTCATTTGTAATTAACGTAGTATAAAAACGTATGATAACGGTTTTTTTTTTAAATATTTTTTTTTGTTTTAGTCAAAAAGACGACTATTTGAAGACAATCTGGTCATTTCTAAACAGCAACGATTAGTTGACTATACATCTTGCATAATATGTCAAAGTGATACAGAAGAGCCCTTGATAGAAGCACCAAAAAACCACGAGAAAGTTTTGGATGTTATCAGAGAAAGAGCTGGATACTCTGATTGTATATACCCCGAAGTTTATTCCAGGCTGTCATCAGAAACTCCATATTCTCTATGTGATAACAACGCAACATGGCATCGTTCGTGCTATCAGAACACTGTGAATAAAACACTAATCAACAGAGCGAAAGAACGATATAAAAAAGACATTTCTAAAAGACAAGGAGTGGTGTTTGATGAGGACAATGATCTCGACAAAAGTTTCACAAGACCATATGATAAAGATGTATGCATCTTCTGTCAAAAATGTGGAACAAAGCGATTCCCTCTTCATCAGGTATATATTATGAATGTTCTTATATTGATGATTTTTTTCATTAAATTGTTAAAATCACCGGACAAAAAGGTTAATTAATAAACGGGTCTAATCAATGCTGCATACAGCCTTAATCGCTATATTTGCTTTGAAATCCATGAAACAATGGTTGTTTTTGTCTCGCCTTCGACGATAGTCGAGGTAGGCGAGACTAAGGTGTTGCTTTTCCGACGGCGAAGGCGGCGTCAACATTTACGTTAAAGTCCACTTTTGACAGTGTTAATGTTATCCGATTGAATTGAAACTTGGTGAGGTGACTGATACTAACCTACTAAACACCTATGCAAGATTCGGAAGTGATTTATTATCAGGTTCACCTATTTTTTGGGAAAAACAGTGAATTTTGAGAATTTGCGTTAAAGTCCACTTTAAACAGTGTTATTGCAATCCGATTGATTTGAAACTTGGTAAGGCTACTGATACCATCATACTGAACACCTATCCATGATTTGGAGAAAAATATTAACAAAGCGGGAAAGGCGAGACATATGATTACGCGTAATTCTTGTTTTTATTCCATTTTGATTCAAAAACAATATTTTCTAAATGCATAATACGCTCCTCTTCAAGTTCAATTGAATTTTACAGTGTCAGTTATCAGGCAAATAGCATTTTAGACCAGACCAGTATATTAACAGATGGATGAATGTTTCCGGTGGCATCGTTGGTATAACACTGAATGATACAGCTCGGTCAAGGTTCTTTCTCGTTTCCCCACAGCTTACACATTTGGTAAACGATGCGAGTGACTCTGGAAACCGAGACGCTATCAAGACTCGTCATCACCAGGACAATTGACCATGCCTTTCGAGACAGGAAAAAAATGTTGCGGCTCTCACTGAAGTCATGAGGACATTTACCAATCCGTTTACCTATGAAGGAGAAGATGTCATCAACATCGTCACCAAGGAGGTTATGACAGAAGGGGTGAAGACAGATTTGATGACACTTTCAGAGAAAGGACACCATCTGCATGAGCAATTTTTGAATGAACGCATCAGGACAAACGAAGTTGGTTTATGGGCTGTATTGAAAAAGAACAAACTCAAAACATGGAAAGAAAGCTGCAAGAAAGTGAGAATTTACAGCAAATAAAACCGTATTAGAACTCCGCGAAGATCGGGGATTGTTCGCTCGGATTATAATTGCTGCAAGATCCCGACCAGAGGTGAACGCTCAGGACATCATTGCCACCTACGAATTGTCTGTGATTCCCAGGGCCTTATTTTCATCAGACGGTCACTTATTGCATTGCTCAGTGAAGAGTCCGCTAATGAACATCCTAGAAAACACAGCAACTGATAGCGCCATTAACAACACAGACGAACCATTCGCAGGAGACAATGCCTCAGCGATTGTAGATGGTATGGTGGAGGTACAAGCGATGGAAAACCGCATTAGGTAAAAGATTGCAGTGACCTAGCAGAGCACTTCATACAAGTTATTTCAAGAAAATATCTACTTAGATATAACGAAGTACATCTGGTTTTCGATAGGTATGATGTTACGAAATCTCTGAAGGATGGCACAAGACAAAGAAGACTCGGTAAAAAGGAATCGGTGGCTTACCACGTGACTGACCAAACCAATATCACCAATATATCCATGGCAAAGTTCCTTTCACATTCATCTACAAAGGATGAATTGTCAACATACCTGTCAATCACTTGCGTATGCAACTGAAAGGAACTTGCACCTGGTATGTACATGGAGAGATCAAGTAAGGTCAACTTTTTTTGATGCTGAACATTTGGCAAGTACTCAAGAAGAAGCGGACACAAAACTCGTCCTGCATGCTCTTGACGCAACTCAAAGAGGAACATCTACCCTAGCCATCCACTCCCTCGACACCGACGTGTTCATCCTTTTTCTGAGAAGGTACCCATGACTTCCAAAATGTACCAAGTTTTGCACTGGAACAGGAAATAGGCAACGGGAAATAGATTTGGGTCAAGTATATCACAGTCTTTCGTCTTTGGAAATAGAGGCCCTACCTGGATTCCATGCGTTTTCAGGAGCCGATAATACTGGGACGTTTTCCGGTAAAGGTAAACTCTCATTTTGGAAGGTGTTTCAAATTGCAGACGAATCAATAAGGCGTGTTTTCGCAGACCTTGGACAACTGGAACTAACAGAAGACATGGAAAAGAAGATCGAACATTTCACATGCTCTCTATATTGTCCGAAAACATCCCTGACGGATATTGGTCATCTACGCTGGTGGATGTTTAAACAAAAGCAAGCTGAAGCTGAAAAGCTTCCGCCTACAAGGGCAGCACTCAAACAGTCAATCCTGCGAACCCAGCTTCAGGCTATAATTTGGTTCAACGATGACGTTGCCTGTCCCGTGCTTCCATCTCCTACTTTGTTTGGATGGAAAGAGGAACACGATATATATGTCCCAGTCATGACATCCCTACCTCCTGCACCAACTGCAATGCTTGAACTTATTTTTTTGTAAGTGCAAAACAACACAATGCTCGTCAAATAAGTGCAAATGCAAAACAAACAATTTGGTTTGTACAGAACTTTGCGCGTGTGAAGCAGATGATGAGGCATGTGAAAACACACCATTGGGCCATTTGTTGTATGAAAACAATGATATGGAAGAAATAACGTTGTGAATAGAGACGGACATTGAGGTAATGTGTTTGTCATGCCTTTTTGTTAGCTTTAAATATTTGTTTTTGGAATTGACGCCATTTTGCCCTAAATATGAATCTTTGCTACTTTTGTAAATTATGAAGGAAAGCTATATAATTTCAAATAAGTTGCATCACAAAGCCACAATATGACATTTATCAACAAATTCTACGAAACATCTGTGTATTTGTATTTGTTGTTCTTTTGGTACCGCTGGTTGCTATGGCAGCCATTTTAACTTATTCTAAACTTTAACAAAAATGACAAACTGCAGGATTTACATTGAACCTGATTTGACAGCAACCAATTTATGGAGATATTTCGGCAAAAAACCGTATGCATGAACACATAATGTATCATTTTTGTCATTATTGGGATTAAAAAATCGGTTGCTATGGCCGCCATTTTGTCCATTTCTTAATTGAATTCACATCCGGTGACGAAAACTCTCAAATAATTAAGTTCCTATCATGTAATCGCCAATTGATATTTTAATAAAACGTATTTTGTGATATGTCTGTCTGAAACTCATTTGCTAAACCAGACCTTTATTGTAAAAATCTGGTTGCTATGGCCGCCATATTGATGACGTCATTAAATCGACTAGACGCGGAAGTCAGAATGACAACAAACATTTTTTGATTAAGGACATCATATGCTTTCATAAAATCATTACCTCCAGCTTCCTTCAAAAAAAGCCCACGGGATTCCCTTAGGGACTCCACTAGTGGGTGTCAGTCACCATCCATGCAAAATTTGTTCCCCTTTCCCCAAGGATGCTTCTGACTGAATTGGGTTCAAATCCATTCATAACTTTATGACAAGTAGCAATTTAAAGGAATTTCTCTCTATTTCCCCTATTGGGCCCTGCTCCTCTGGCCCCTTGGGGGGTCAACATCGTCAATAATGCAAAATCTGTTTCCCTTACCCCAAAGATCTTTCTGACAAATTTGGTCCAGGTAAGGTAAAAAAAAATAAATAAAAAAATACATGTCATATTTACAAACTGGTTCACTTTCTTGTGATAAAGCCTCGTTACAGTAAATACTCACCAAGTACACTGCCAACTTTGTCTGTAAATGTCCGAGTAACTCGTACCATCACATTATCACTCTCGTCGTATTTCATTTTCAGCTCAAACATTTCTGCAACATATTACATATACATGTACATCAAAACATAAAAAAAAAAAAAAATCTATGTTCAAAAGAAGCTTGAAAGATTATTTTATCAATATTAAGTATTGGACATACATGAATGCTGCAGGTGGTAACCAAGGAGAAGCCCTTATCAGTAACCAGGGACAGGTTTTGAACTTTTTAGTATTATTAGCTTTGCTAAGAAGTGTATCTGACTCTTCAGAACAAGTATCAATGGTATCTATTGACTATAAAGGAAGTTTCCAAATGATCTGGTTTATGATTCAAATTTCATTCGAGTTGAAAGTCACTTAAAGTTACCTCCTGAGATATTTATTGTCTCTACTAATAGATCCAACAGCTTTATTATGTAGAGAAACAATCTATGAAATTGACCAATTTCTTTCAGTTCCAGTGAGTTTATTTAAGTATTGAACTGCTTTCAGTTGGAAGTTATGGGCTGATTAATGCCAACTGGACAAAGGCAAATTTAATGAAGGGCGCTAGCGCTTCATGTTGAATTTGCCTTTGTCCAGTTGGTATTCATCAGCCCATAACTTCCAACTAAAAGCAGTTCAATACTTATACTGTATTTACATTTGACAACGATTTTTAAAGACTATATCCAGGAATTTTGCTCCAACGACGAATGAACAAATTATTATCGTCAAAGACAGAACAGCCTTTTCAACAGCCATCTTTCGTTATTGCCGACGTGACAATTATGACGTCACTATATTAATGACGTCATAATAAAGATTTGGAAGTTATGGACTCGTAACTTCCAAGTGAGCTTGGTAAAGTTATATAGTGGGGCTGCAGTGTAAATGTAAATATAACACAGTGTACTTACTATTGACATACTGGTTGTTATCCTTAAAGTTTGTCCAACTCTGATAGAATTTAGAGTCTTTATGTAGAACCATCCCCGTGTCTTCTCTAGAAACAATTCATAACATTTTTATTTTTTATTTTGACAAAAATAAGAAGTGTACATTATCACAATTAAAGCATCATTGTGTGATTAGGTCAATGTTTAAACTAAAATCTCAAAACTATGTTACATTCTTATCTTTATTACATGAGAGCGTTATTTTTATGAAAGACAATACATTGATTTTTAAATTTTTTTTTTATAACAGATGAATACATTGTATTAAAAAAAAAAAAAAAAATTTAGAAAAAAGTAAAATTTAAAGCAGGGATAGTTTTTGGTGACAAATACATGATTTTGAATATCATTGATGACAAGCTGGAGTTTAGTCAGAGCAGCATGAATTAATGACGTAATAACTATCTTACTCATTTATCTCCACTTCATCTTTCCTTGTGAAGCTAACAGAATCTTCAGTTCGCATGCGAAGCACCTCTGAAAAAATCAAATGAAATGACCACACACAGTGCAAGTACCTGCCTAATATGAATTAGAAGTCCGAATCACATTCCTTTATTTGATAAGTTAATCAATACATTGATGTTTGATATGGAGATACATGTATTTTATCCTGGACCAAAGGTTTTCCTCCAGAACGTGTCCACATTTTGTGATCCCGCTATTTCTCTCAGTAATGCAGTTTATCAATTTTTAAAATAACTTCTCGGACATCAAAACTCCAAAAATTAAACAGATTTTGTCTTAAGCTTGTAAAAATTCAGTTCAAGGTTTGATAATTTGTGTACACAAGTAGCAGGTTTGCCAACCCCTTTTTTTGACCTGTCCATAGCCTTCAATGGAAGTCAATGGTGGAAGGATGTTGTTAACAGTAAATGAATAAAAAAAAGTTCTTATATCCTAAGGGCTATTCCATTTAAATGTCTACCTGGTACCTGACCCCAGGATTCCACAATAAATCACTTCTATCCATGGTTGGATTTCCTTCCTATTACCGCTAATCAATTTGTTAAAATAAATGCTATAGGTGGTACCCCTTGTAACAAAACCTGGAGTCCTGGGGTGGGGTAGATGTTTTACTGGAAAAGCCCTAATCACTTTTATTGTTGATAGATATTATACTATTGTTTAAACATCATTTTAGCCTCGATATAAAGAAACATTCATTTTTTATCAAATTTAACAAAATGACATCAGATTCCAGCATTTCCCTATGATATCAGCGAGTAATATGATATGGTGTGTATTAGGCTGACCTGATGATATTCTGGGCTGGTGACACCTGTTTGTAAACCTACCTGGTTTTTTGTAGGATTGTGCTCTAGTTGTATCTATGTCTTTCAATTCGTTTTTCACAGCCTGTATCAGATTAAACAGTCATGTAAATGTATCCTGTTTTCAAACATGATGTTTACTGACAATCAGGAAGAATTTTTTTTTCTCATTCTCAATTTGATCATTTGTAATGCATATTTATTCATATTTTCAAATGTTTCATCTGACAGTTTAAAGGAAATATGACAAGTAACCAAATTTACCTGATAAGCACTTAGTCACTTTGGTAACCACTTAATACCACTTATTTACATACTTAAATTCCCGTTATTTGTTAAGCAAAGCTACATTAAACAAAATCAATTATCATTTTTTTAGGTAAAATTACCAGAAATTCCTTAAATGTTTAACTGTATTATCATCCTTTAACATCACAACTTTACTTATTTTGTACTTTATTTTTCATTTCTTACCTCTGATATGGTTTGTATAGGTTTTGACTGGCCTAATTGTTGTCCGCCTTTTGAAACTCCTTTTGACACGGTTTCCGCCAAGTTACCAGCAGACTTGAATGTTTCTTTCGTGAATTCCTTCCCTTTTTTGGCCATTTCATGCTCAGACAATTCATGCAAAGTCTGAAATAACGAATATTATGCAAATGGGTATAAAAAATAACTATGAATATACTCACAGTAAATGAAGAAAAAATCAACTGAAAGTTAACAAAAGACAAAAATCTAACTAAAAATTGTATGTTAAAATTGAGTTTTGAGCCTCTTTCAGACAGCCCAGACATGATGTTTGTAGCCTCACCCATCTATATACATGTATATACTGAGATAGTCCAGACATGGTGTTCAGAGCCTCTACCTTCTATATATATACTGAGATAGTCCAGACAAGGTGTTTGCAGCCTCTCCCCTCTATATATATTCTGAGATAGTCCAGACATGGTGTTTGTAGCCTCTCCCCTCTATATATATTCTGAGATAGTCCAGACATGGTGTTTGTAACCTCTCCCCTCTATATATATACTGAGATAGTCCAGACATGGTGTTTGTAACCTCTCCCCTCTATATATATTATGAGATAGTCCAGACATGGTGTTTGTAACCTCACCCCTCTATATATATACTGTGATAGTCCAGACATGGTGTTTGTAGCCTCTCCCCTCTATATATATTATGAGATAGTCCAGACATGGTGTTTGTAACCTCTCCCCTCTATATATATACTGTGATAGTCCAGACATGGTGTTTGTAACCTCTCCCCTCTATATATATACTGAGATAGCCCAGACATGGTGTTTGTAGCCTCACCCCTCTATATATATACTGTGATAGTCCAGACATGGTGTTTGTAACCTCTCCCCTCTATATATATACTGAGATAGCCCAGACAAGGTGTTTGGAGCCTCTCCCCTCTATATATATACTGAGATAGTCCAGACATGGTGTTTGTAACCTCACCCCTCTATATATATATACTGAGATAGCCCAGACATGGTGTTTGTAACCTCACCCCTCTATATATATACTGAGATAGCCCAGACATGGTGTTTGTAACCTCACCCCTCTATATATATACTGAGATAGCCCAGACATGGTGTTTGTAGCCTCACCCCTCTATATATATACTGTGATAGTCCAGACATGGTGTTTGTAACCTCTCCCCTCTATATACATGTATATACTGAGATAGTGCAGACATGGTGTTTGTAGCCTCTCCCCTCTATATATATTATGAGATAGTCCGGACATGGTGTTTGTGGCCTCTCCCCTCTATATATATTCTGAGATAGTCCAGACATGGTGTTTGTAACCTCTCCCCTCTATATATATACTGTGATAGTCCAGACATGGTGTTTGTAGCCTCACCCCTCTATATATATATTCTGTGATAGTCCAGACATGGTGTTTGTAACCTCTCCCCTCTATATATATTATGAGATAGCCCAGACATGGTGTTTGTAGCCTCTCCTCTCTATATATATACTGAGATAGTCCAGACATGGTGTTCAAAGCCTCTCCCCTCTATATATATTCTGTGATAGTCCAGACATGGTGTTTGTAACCTCTCCCCTCTATATATATACTGAGATAGCCCAGACATGGTGTTTGTAGCCTCACCCCTCTATATATATACTGTGATAGTCCAGACATGGTGTTTGTAACCTCTCCCCTCTATATATATACTGAGATAGCCCAGACAAGGTGTTTGGAGCCTCTCCCCTCTATATATATACTGAGATAGTCCAGACATGGTGTTTGTAACCTCACCCCTCTATATATATATACTGAGATAGCCCAGACATGGTGTTTGTAACCTCACCCCTCTATATATATACTGAGATAGCCCAGACATGGTGTTTGTAGCCTCTCCCCTCTATATATATACTGTGATAGTCCAGACATGGTGTTTGTAACCTCTCCCCTCTATATACATGTATATACTGAGATAGTGCAGACATGGTGTTTGTAGCCTCTCCCCTCTATATATATACTGAGATAGTCCAGACATGGTGTTTGTAACCTCTCCCCTCTATATATATACTGAGATAGTCCAGACATGGTGTTTGTAGCCTCTCCCCTCTATATATATTATGAGATAGTCCGGACATGGTGTTTGTGGCCTCTCCCCTCTATATATATTCTGAGATAGTCCAGACATGGTGTTTGTAACCTCTCCCCTCTATATATATACTGTGATAGTCCAGACATGGTGTTTGTAGCCTCACCCCTCTATATATATATTCTGTGATAGTCCAGACATGGTGTTTGTAACCTCTCCCCTCTATATATATTATGAGATAGCCCAGACATGGTGTTTGTAGCCTCTCCCCTCTATATATATTCTGAGATAGTCCAGACATGGTGTTCAAAGCCTCTCCCCTCTATATATATTCTGTGATAGTCCAGACATGGTGTTTGTAACCTCTCCCCTCTATATATATTATGAGATAGCCCAGACATGGTGTTTGTAGCCTCTCCTCTCTATATATATACTGAGATAGTCCAGACATGGTGTTCAAAGCCTCTCCCCTCTATATATATTCTGTGATAGTCCAGACATGGTGTTTGTAACCTCTCCCCTCTATATATATTATGAGATAGCCCAGACATGGTGTTTGTAGCCTCTCCTCTCTATATATATACTGAGATAGTCCAGACATGGTGTTCAAAGCCTCTCCCCTCTATATATATTCTGTGATAGTCCAGACATGGTGTTTGTAGCCTCTCCCCTCTATATATATACTGAGATAGTCCAGACATGGTGTTTGTAACCTCTCCCCTCTATATATATTCTGAGATAGTCCAGACATGGTGTTTGTAGCCTCTCCCCTCTATATATATACTGAGATAGTCCAGACATGGTGTTTGTAGCCTCTCCCCTCTATATATACTCTGTGATAGTCCAGACATGGTGTTTGTAGCCTCTCCCCTCTATATATATACTGAGATAGTCCAGACATGGTGTTTGTAGCCTCTCCCCTCTATATATATACTGAGATAGTCCAGACATGGTGTTTGTAACCTCTCCCCTCTATATATACTCTGTGATAGTCCAGACATGGTGTTTGTAGCCTCTCCCCTCTATATATATTCTGTGATAGTCCAGACATGGTGTTCGGAACCTCTCATGCATCACCCTCTATATATTTCTGAGATAGCCCAGACATGGAGTTCGGAGCCTCTCATGCATCACCCTCTATATATATTTTGTATTTCTAAGATTGTTCTATATTACTTACTTATGAACACACATAAATAAATGTAGACTGATATTAACTTAATCTCATTACTTACACCACTCAATTTGTCTTTGACCTCACCAAACTTTTTTCCAAACTCTTCACCAGTTTCTTTCTGGATATTCATCTGAAAATAGATCACAAATGTTGGTAAATGTATCACTTATGATGGTTCAGTAGAACTTCCCGAAACAGATAATGTACGGTTCATGGATATTCGGTGGTTTAGAGAGGGTTTGGTCTAGAGAAGTGTTCCATTTTGACTGGTCAGGGTCCAGGAATGACATTGATAGGATAAGTTTTGTATCTTTAAAGCAGTGTTAATTTTATGGAAGTAATTAATACATAGTATAGAATACAGTACAAAAATCAAACTAATTCAATAAAATATAATAATGATAGCAAACGTATATCATAATTATATCATTTCACACGTTTGTTGTTAGCACCCCGCCCCCTGCGGTTCTGCTCTGTGATTATGGGGCACAATAAGGGGTATTCATATAAACGCTTATACCTACAAAATTTAATGTAAATGTTGATATACATACAAATATACAAATACTTACAACGGTAAATGTTTATACATTGTATTTACAAATGTAATTTTTAAATTTCATACTTACAAATGTAAATGTTTATACTTACAAATGTAAATGTTTAAACATACAAATGTAAATGTTTTATAAAACATACAAATGTAAGTGTTTATACTTACATATTTTTCCTTAGCCTTTTGTAGTGCATCAGATTCTTCTAATTTCTTTGTTTCTTCTCGAAATTTTTTCAAGTTTTTCTGTGAACAAAACCAATAGAAAACAAGTTCAAATTATTGCTATAATATTTATCTGTAATATTCATCTATAAATTATTACTATAATATTTATCTGTAATATGTAAACAACATTATTGTGGTCATTTGTGAAATATAAAAACACTCTACAATCTGTGTACTGCTTTAATCTGTGAAATATAACATTATTGCTAAAATCTGTGAAACATAAAAAAATTACTGCTTGTATCCAATAATCTGTGAAGCATATATCATTACAATGATCTGTAAAATGACAAAAATTTAAGACTTGGAATTAAATTTACCTTCATCTCTTGGTCTTTTTGTAAACCTTCCTTTATTTCATTCCAAACATTTTTGAAGAAGTTTGGTGGTTGGCCTGACATATGTCTAACCTGTAATAGATACATGTATATTAGATTTATTGAAATGAACTGAAATCTACACTTTATGATAATCCATTCAAGATACCACTTAGATTTTCTTATCTCTAATCAAAAAGTTTCTTGGAATATTTTCTGTGTATGGCCCTTTGTCAACTTTGACATCTGAAACATATATATGATAGATAGCCAGATGTGATTTAGAATTTTCAATAAGTGTATCAAGTCTCCCTAATAAAAGGTCTTAGTGTTAGCAGGTTGAATCATTATAGCCTTAGCTTTCTGATACTATATTTTCTAGTTCTATTTGTTCATTTTCTACACAATACTTATTTTTTGTATTCTGTTTTTCAAAGACAGTAAAAAGATTGCCATTGATAATCATGATCTATACCTAGTATAATTCTGCAACATTTCCTAATCTCTGTGAAATGTAGATTTGAAAAGTACTTGGTAGTTTTCAGTAATCACCTGCTGTTGATGAATCCGGCAGTCCAGATATCCGGCCCTTTGTAGAGGTGTCCTCATTGGTTGGCTCTCCGATGATGCTTGACATAACTGACATTTGATTAGCTGAAATACCAGTAGTATTAAATTAAACCTACTATAATGGATCTAATTGTCATATTGAATGTATTGTGTAGAGGTGCATATTTTCTGCTTATCAATTCACAGGTTGGGAAAAACCACCAACTTGTGTCTACCTAGAAGCTTGATGTTACACTTCTGGAAGTATCATTAATTTTTGGTACTTTCCAACATGTAATAATTTTATTTTTACATTTGTGTGATATTTCATGACTACCGGTACACTGTATATATATATATATTACTTCGGCTAGCAAAAGGACTCTTGACTATTTTTTTGTTCTGACGCCCCTTTTTAGGGCAGAAAGAGACAACAAGAGATCCCAGAGGGATCTTGGCGCCCACCATTGAATGATCTTTATAGGTTCCATGTCAGATTGATCTTTTCTCTACTTTTCCCTTCCTCTAAGTCTTACTAATCTGTGTAAATTCAGAAACAGCCCTCTAGTACTTTTCAAACAAGGGGAACCTATATATAAAATTTAAGATTTAGCAATAGTGGCTGTCTGTTGTTTTTGGATTGGTCCCAAAATGCAACACCAGGGACCAAGGGGAACCTACATATGAAATTTGAGAAAGATCCCTTCAGTACCTTCTGTAAAATAGCGATAACAAACTTCAATTGTCAAAATACAAGATGGCTGCCTGTCGGCCATGTTGTTTTCCTATTGGTCCCAAGATGCAATATGCAGAACTACAGACCAAGGGGAACTTATAAAAATGTTTGAGAAAGATCCCTTCAGTACTTTCTGAAAAATAGCGATAATAAGTTTCAATTGTCAAAATCTAAGATGGCTGCCTGTCGGCCATGTTGTTTTACGATTAGTCTCAAAATGCAATATGCATAACTAGGCACCGAGGGGAACCTCAATATGAAATTTGAGAAAGATCCCTTCATTACTTTCTGAGAAATAGCGATAACAAACTTCAATTGTCAAAATCTAAGATGGCTGCCTGTCGGCCATGTTGTTTTCTGATAGGTCTTAAAATGTAATATGCATAACTAGGCACCAAGGGGAACCTATATATGAAATTTGAGAAAGATCCCTTCAGCACTTTCTGAGAAATAGCGATAACAAACTTCAATTGTCAAAATCCAAGATGGCTGCCTGTCGGCCATGTTGTTTTCTGATAGGTCTCAAAATGCAATATGCATAACTAGGCACCAAGGGAAACCAACATATGAAATTTGAGAAAGATCCATTCAGTACTTTCTCAGAAATAGCGATAACAAACTTCAATTGTCAAAATCCAAGATGGCTGCCTGTCGGCCATGTTGTTTTCTAATTGGTCTCAAAATGCAATATGCATAACTAGGCACCAAGGGGAATCTACATACGAAATCTGAGAAAGATCCCTTCAGTACTTTCTCAGAAATAGTGATAACAAACTTCAATTGTCAAAATCCAAGATGGCTGCCTGTCGGCCATGTTGTTTTCCGATTGGTCTCAAAATGCAATATGCATAACTAAGCACTAAGGGAAACCTACATATGAAATTTGAGAAAGATCCCTTCAGTACCTTCTCAGAAATAGCGATAACAAACTTTAATTGTCAAAATCCAAGATGGCTGCCTGTCGGCCATGTTGTTTTCCGATTGGTCTCAAAATGCAATATGCATAACTAGGCACCAAGGAATCTACAGATG
This sequence comes from Pecten maximus, assembly GCF_902652985.1. NCBI lineage: Eukaryota > Metazoa > Mollusca > Bivalvia > Pectinida > Pectinidae > Pecten > Pecten maximus. The sequence continues at coordinate 3,365,881 of NC_047023.1, read as the reverse complement.
AAATTTGAGAAAGATCCCTTGAGTACTTTCTCAGAAATAGCGATAACAAACTTCAATTGTCAAAATCCAAGATGGCTGCCTGTCGGCCATGTTGTTTTACGATTGGTCTCAAAATGCAATATGCATAACTAGGCACCAAGGGGAACCCACATATGAAATTTGAGAAAGATCCCTTCAGTACTTTCTGAGGATTAGCGATAACAAGAATTGTTTACGGACGGACGGAGGGACGGACGGACGGACGACGGACCACGGACGCAGGGCGATTTGAATAGCCCACCATCTGATGATGGTGGGCTAAAAATATCGGTATTCATACATTTGTATAAGTATATATATACAAGAGGCCCAGAGGGTCTGTATCGCTCACCTGGATTTCATGAGATATGAAACAAGAATGATGACTAAGTATATAATTTGTCACTGGTATTGCTATGTCAATATATCATAGTCATTTTATATGGGTACATGAGGTTTTTATGCCAAAAAATGCAATAATTCATGAAATGAAATTGACTTTTGGCGCAATCCTAGATGCTACCACACAAATGTGAGTGATATCCATTGCTTAGTTTCAGAAAAGAAGTTGTTTAAACCAACTGACCCCTTTTGACCCCGGGGTACCCTCTGCACCCAGGGGTCAGTTCCTTCCGTTGTAAAATTTTGAATCCCTACCCAAAAGGATGCTACCAGTCAAATATGAGCTGTTTCATAGAAGAAGATGTTGTTCATATCAATTTAGCCAAATTGACCCTTTTTGACCCCACCCCTTAGTCCCCTGGGGGCGGGGGGGGGGTGGGGGCGGGGGGGGGGGGGGGGGGGGTGGAAGGGGGGTCAACCCCAAAATTTGTACAATTTTGAATCCCCACCCCATGACCATGCTACCATACAAATGTGAGTGATATCCATTGCTTAGTTTCAGAGAAGAAGTTGTTTATATCAATTCTGCCAAAATGACCCCTTTTGGCCCTGCCTCTTAGCTCCCCGGGGTCAGCTCTGTTATATACCCCCGGTATACAGTTTTGAATCCCTACCCAGGTGGTTGTACCAGGCAAATATGAACGATATCCTTAGCTTAGTTTCAGAGAAGTTGTTTATATCAATTTAGCCAAATTGACCCCGCCCCTCAGGCCCCAGGTAGGTCGGCCCCATCATTTGTACAATTTTGAATCTTGGCCCCAAAGGGATGCTCAGTCAAATATGAGCAATATCTATTGCTTGGTTTCAGAGGAGAAATTGTTCATATCAATTTAGCCAAATTGACCCCTTATGGCCCCGCCCCTCAGCAGCCATGGAGGTCGGCCCCACCATTTGTACAATTTTAAACCCTGACCCCCAAAGAGATGCTCACAGTCAAATACGAGCAATATCCATCGCTTGATTTCAGAGGAGAAGTTGTTCATATCAATTTAGCCAAATTGACCCCTCTTGGCCCCGCCCCTCAGGCCCCCGTGGGGTCAGCCTCACCAATAGACACCATTTTTACAATTTTCAATCCCCACCCCATAGTGATGCTACCAGGCAAATATGAGCAATATCCATTGCTCGGTTTCAGAGAAGAAGTCGTTTATATCAATATAGCCCAATTGACCACATTTGGCCCCGCCCCTCAGGCCCCTTGGGGGTTAGCCCAGTCATTTGTACAATTTTGAATCCCCACTCAATAGTGATGGTACCAGGCAAATATAAGCAATATACATTGCTCTGTTTCAGAGAAGAAGTCGTTTATTAAATATCAATATAGCCCAATTGACCACATTTGGCCCCGCCCCTCAGGCCCCCAGGGGGTCAGCCCCATAATTTGTACAATTTTTTAATTCCCACCGCATAGTGATGCTACCAGGCAAATATGACTGATATACATTGCTTGGTTTCAGAGAAGAAGTCGTTAATATAAATATAGGTATATTGACCCATTTTGGCCCCGCCCTCAGGCCCCCAGGGGGTCAGCCCCACCATTTGTACAATTTTGAATCCTCACCCCATAGTGATGCTACCAGGCAAATAAGAGCGATATCCTTTGCTTGGTTCCAAAGTGGTCAGCCCCACTACAAATATTTTGAGTGCACACCCCATAGGGATGCTTCTGACAAAATTTCATCAAATTCTGATCATTGGTTATGAAGAAGAAGTCAATTGTTGATGGACGGACGGACGGCGGACGACGGACGCCACAGTATGGCATAAGCTCACCTTGGTCCTTCGGACCAGGTGAGCTAATAAACTTGGTGACAACGGTGTGTACTTACAGTTTAGGTATTATATATCCCATTTAAAAAGTCAAATCACTAATTCACACCAAATTTTACTTTTACACAAAACACTTTACTGCACCGGGTCATCGCTTCCCCGTAACCTGTTTCGAACATGGCCGTATTGGTTGTAAAAAATACGGAATGTGTGTACCAAGCGGAGCAAATATAAAGCGCAAAGCAAATAGCTTTTGTTTATTTTTGCACTTTATATTGCAGTTTTGCATTTACCAGGCTGCTATTTTAAATCCGAGTTGTTACCGGAATGAAGCCTGGAAATGTAAATAATCGTGATTGTCTGTCATTGAGTGCTATTTTTGTGGATTAGCTGCTTGACATGATCAAAATCCTGACTTTAAAAATTTGACATATTCTGTGCAGTGTAACGATTAACCCAGAAACTACCCAAAAACACCCAAAAACATCTCACAACATCAACACATTACATAGAAACAATGTTAGAAATTGATATGTATATATTAAATATCAAATACAGCTGATTGTAGCTTCATTCAATGACTTATCGGTGAGTAGGGTTTTGACGGCGAGGGAGATAACTCTTACAAACAGTCATACAATAAAACCGACCACGCGGAAAGAACTATATATATCCATGGGCCAGTTGATATCATGTTTATTCAGTACATAATATGTCACAACAATTATGACATAGGTGAATTGCCAATGAATTGGCACAAATATAGTTACTCATAATTATTATGTAGATATCGGTCAAGATCACAATACAGAGTTATCTCCCTCACCGTCAAAACCCTACTCACCGATAAGTCAACAAAAGAAGGTATCAATAGCTGTATTTGATATGTAATATATACATATCAATTTCTAATGACGATTTCATGTAATGTGTTGATGTTGTCAGATGTTTTTGTGTAGTTTTTGGATGTTTTTGGGTAAATCGTTCTGCCGGTGTAAATCTGCCTTGGGAATTGAAGTTAGAGGTTACACGGCGCCTGTCATAAGTTTCTCGCCATGTTATCCACTTACATTGTTGGAGTAGACTAAATATATGCGACTTGGACGGATATTTTCAAAAAGTTAACTTTAGAGTGATTTTGGCTATTTTTAGTAACAAAACTATACCTCGATATCGAAGGTGTTTTTCCCCAACCTGATTGAATATTATAATCATCCAATCGAATTTCAATAATAGAGATTTTCTGTCAAAAAAAGTCCAAGGAACATTGACAAATGGTAGTGAAAACATTATATATATATATTTGACAAGGCCCTCCCCTTTTCCGAAACATTGCTGTGCCTAAATTCGAAGCAAAAAAGATTTCCCATCAATAAAGAGGTGTACGTGAGAGTTCACACCACATCCGGGGATCATTGCCAGTATGATACACGTATTACACATTGTTTTAAGCCAGGTTTGCATTCATTATTAACAGATAACCGTTGTTTTATAACTGGATAATTTTAACCTTCTGCCACACTTGCTCCGTTGATTTCGGTAACCTTGTCATTTTTCGCACTCTGAACGAAGTGTTTTGGCATTCAAATTGACAACGTGCGATGCTAATATTCAAAACTATATTGCATCATTGATGTGGAAATGAATAGCATACATACCTGTTGTATTGCCGCTTTCTGTCGCGTACCGGCTCTTAAAGCATGAAAGGCCATTTTGATCTGTTGCAACACATGTGTGAATTTTATCACAGCTTCCGGTTTGAGTTCCGGTGCGTTCGATTAAAACTTTCGGGTCAACGATACGCAGAAACAGGCAAGGCAATGGTTCGAAAAGAAAGAAATCTTTACCAAGTGTCATTCTTTTGTTTCATTGTTTGTTTATTATGTGATTTCAGTTACATGATATAGCCTAACAGAGAGAGTTATCTAGTTCCAACAATTATTCGACGCATGCGCAAACACTTGTAACATGTTTAGATTGTTAAGGTCAACATTAATCTGCCTTATACTGTAGCAATACCACAATGACTTGCTTGCTAAAACACATATCAAGACGGGCCTTTACATTGGTAAGATGAGCAGAAAATTGTCAGCAGGTTGTCTTCATTTATTTATTGTATGCAGTTTATGCCTCTGCTTCATCTATTTTGACATTTCTACTTTCACTTTACCTTTGATTGATCACTTTCGGTTAAAATGACAAATGTGATATTTGGTGTCAACACTGTAATATTCAGGAACGTTTGATTGTGACGATTTATAATTTTGCACCATGTATTGAACCATGTAGCGTACCGCAAGACGTAATGGTTAAATATTTAAAATGATGTTATTTGCCTAATGATGTTTTGATTTGTCTGCAAATTGTAAATTGTAGGTAAGGACACAAGACAAGCTGTTGCATACAGGGAGGGCAGCATATGCAGCAGTACGTATATTATTTCTATAAGGAGGGGATGATTGACTCTCCTTTCTCCCCTTTTCCTCCTTCCTTCACTCCTCTTCCCTCTCTCCATTTATCTTCTCCCTCTTACTCCTTCTTCACCTCCTTCCTTCCCTCCCTCTCCTCCCTCACTCCTTATCCTTCTCCCTCCCTCCTTCCTTCCATATCCTCCTCCCTCCCTCTTTTATTCTCCGTTTCCCCTCCTTCCTTCTCTCCCTCTCCTCCCTCACTCCATATCCTCCTCCCTGCCTCCTTCATTCTCCCCTTCCCTCATTCTCCTCCCTCTCCTCCTCTCTCCCTCCTTCATTCTCCTCCCCTCCTTCCCTCTTTCCTTCTCCTCCCTCACTCCATATCCTCCTCCCTCCCTCCTTCTTTCTCCTCTCCTCACTCTTCCTCCCTCCTCCTCCCCTAGAACCATATATATGATCAGTCTTATCTATATAGGGATTATAATGGTAGCATTTAGAAATTATAAAGAATAAAATTATATACTCTGTTTGTGTAATCTATAAATTTAAGATCACATAATGTATCAAAATGCTTTAAATACCAGAGTAACATAATTTGCATTTGAATCTTTGTCAGAACTGGAAGATTGGTAAAATAAACCATGTGGCTGTAGCTGTTCCTGACATGGACAAGGCCACTGCACTGTTCAGGGATGTCCTGGGAGCCAACGTCAGTGATAAGCATGTGAGTTGGTACAGATAGTCAAGCAAATCGAGCATGTTTTCTGTCTCGGTTAAAAAATATAATCTGTCTTATTTTGGTTAATTGAATCACTGGTGCTATTAAATTTAGTTTCTTTGTTTTGGCTGAAGGCATACCATTAAGACCACTCTACAGCCTTAGACATAGAATTCACCCCAAACATGATGTCATCAGGATTCTATTGGACATTGAACAAATTTTCATCACCAGAATCAGATATTTAATGTTATTTATCATTAGACTGGATTACCTACCCAGGTAACTTAATTAAGACCATTTCTTGTTCATTTTTGAAGTGAAGCCAGATGGTGAATTGAAAACAAATTTGGCAGTCAATCTAATGTAACCTGTAATGTTAATGAGCCTATGATCATCAGATGGTGGGCTATTTAAATTGCCCTGCGTCCATGGTCTGTGGTCCGTCTTTCATCTGCCTGTCTGGAAACAATCATTGTTATTGTTTTTTCTTGAAAAGTGCTGGAGGGATATTCCTCAAACTCCATATGTAAGTTACCCTTGGTCCCTAGTTGTGCAAATTGGAGATTTTTCATCTGGTAAGGAAATGAAATATGGCAGTCAGTCATCTTCTATTTTGAGAATTGATGTTTGTTATCTCTATTTCTTGAAAAGTTCAAGAGGGATATTTCTAAAATATGATGAGTAAGCTCCCCTTAGTCCTTAGTTGTGCAAATTTAATTTAGATTATTGATCAGGAAAACAAAATGGCTGACAGGCAGCCATCTTGGATTTTGAGACTTGAAGTCTGATATCACTATTTCTTGAAAAAAAAGTGGAGGGATATTTCTCAAACAGGAGTACTGAGCAGGTTGCCCTTGGTCCCTAAAAGACGGCTATCTTAGATTTTGGGAATTGAAGTTACTTTTCACTTTATTCTTTAAAAGAACGGAAGGGATGTTTCTCATACTTCACATGTAGGTTCCACTTGTTCTTGTTATCAGAATATTAACCCTAGGAAAAAGACAAAAGGGAAAAGTAGAGAGAAGATCAGTCAGACATAGAACTGATAAAGATCATTCAATGATGGGTGCCAAGATTTCTCTCTTGTAATTTGTTTATTGTTTATGTTTTTATGTGGTTCTTACAGCCCCAACCTGACCACGGTGTGTATACAGTATTTATTGAACTTGGAGATACAAAATTAGAGGTTTGTACATTATATACAGCAATACCAAAAATTTAAATTCATTACATTATACTAGCAGCAGTTAATTTAATGTTATATCTAATATTGCTGCAGGATCTGTAAACAAGTTCATTATCATTTAAGTACTTTTTGTGGATTTATTTTTTGCTTCTGTTTTCAAATTTGTTGAATTTAATGTTGTTCTGTTTTTTTGATCGAATCAAGCTTTTCTGAATTTTCTTTTTGCTCTATAGTCAAGCTTGTCTGAATTTTCTTTTTGCTCTATAGTCAAGCTTGTCTGAATTTCCGTTGTGATCGTGTCAAGCTTTTCTGAATTTCCTTTGTGATCGAGTCAAACTATCTTCTTTCCAAAGTCAGATAAAGCTTTAAAGAGTCACAGACGACGTTTCACTTCTTAGATGGCTATTGTAATCTCTGATTTGTTAAAATTTAAGTTTGGTCCAATTTTCTTCTATTTTGATTTCTTGTCATAGTGTGACCCAACACTACCATCCCCTTACTTTCAGAGAGCGCTTCTATGCTAGGATAGAACTATATTTCCATGAACTGTATTATATACCAATGACAATATCTTTATATTTTGTACCTAGTTACTGAATCCTATGGGAGACAACAGCCCGATACAGAACTTCTTGGATAAAAACAAAAATGGAGGAATGCACCACATCTGTATTGAGGTAAAACATATACCATATATAAACTATAGGTCATCTAAATCACAAGGTCAGCATTCTAATATAGCCACCATACACAATATATTCACAAACAAGAACTTTTACTTTCATCAGAATTATATCAAAATGCTAAGGCTTTGATATATCAATTTTCAGGGACATTACATGCAAATGTGTATTAAAAAAAAAAAAAAAAAAACCCACATAACAGCTATACGATGCAGGTGTCCCATTGTCTGGCCCATATCATATCTTTTATTAATTAAGATTTAGAGGTTCTTTTCACTTGTGTTTTTTTTGTATGTTTTAAAGGTGGACAACATAACCGAGGCGATGAAGGATGTGAAAGCCAAAGGAATTAGACTGTTGAGTTCAGAAGCCAAGATAGGGGCGCACGGTAAACTTGTAGTGTTTCTACATCCTAAGGATTGTAATGGTGTTCTGGTGGAACTGGAGGAGGCATGAATCTCCCTTGTTAAATAAGTGTGTATAAACTGGTGGGGACTATAGGTTTCCTCTCTGTTGCCCTATAGTCGTAACGACAAAGTTTGTGATCACTTTAACGGCTTCATTCCTTGTTTTAATAAAACTACATACATTGATAGAGGACCATGATATCTTAGACAAATTCAAGTATCAGGGTTTTTGGCTCAAGGTCAAGGTCACTGTTATTATAAGCGGGGGCTGGTAGGGGCCGGGACATGTATTGGTCTAGCGATACTCAGTTTGCATTTTTAGCTCACCTGGCCCGAAGGGCCGGTGAGCTTATGCCATGGTGCAGCGTCTGTCGTCCGTCCGTCGTCCGGCGTCTTTTTCTTTAAATTGCTACTAGTCTTAAAGTTTTGAATGAATTTAAACCAAATTTGGTCAGGAACATCCTTGGCAGAGGGTGAACAGAGTTTGTATACATTTTTACTCTGAACCCCCAGGGGCCTGAGGGGCGGGGCCAAATAGGGGAAATAGGGTTAATCCTTTAAATCGCTACTAGTCATAAAGTTATAAATGGATTTGAACCCAATTTGGTCAGAAACATCCGTGGTGATGGGGGAACAGATTTTGCATAAATGGTTACTGTGACCCTCAATCCCATAAATATGTATAGTATCGCTGGGCATTAAGGGATAAACACAATTCTTATGTAAAAATAGGCCAAAGGGTTTTCCCCACCCTAAGGGACTTAGTTTCTTTAAACACCATTATGGTGTAAAAATAATCCATCTTAGTTTCTTTAAACACCATTATGGTGTAAAAATCATCCATATGGTCTTTCAGAGAGTACATTTTTGTATATGTATTAACAAATTGAACATGAACATTATTTTGACATTTGGTCAAATCCAACCAGGTGAGCGATACAGGCCCAATGGGCCTCTTGTTTTGCTTTTTGAATATATAACCGATGCTTTTTGATGTGTTTTTCTCCAGGGGTTAATCTAGGATGTAGGGAATACTATCCATTATGAAATTAAGGGGAAATGAATGGTCTTGAATTATTCTTTAAATTTCAACATTTTGCAGCTATTCTTTGCTATAATTCTTACATATTTCATCAAAATACAGGGGAATTCCCCTGTTTGGGAGTATTTACGCCTGTTTTTATGTGATTTTTTTCTTGATGGGGAATTCGTTTTTGGTCAAAGGGGAAAACACCATCAATGGGGAACACTACGTAATTTCGGTCTGGATTAACCTCTGATCTCATATACTACATGATGTCAAAGTATTGTGTATATGGCATCTGGGTCTAGTGTCAAATTTTGTCGTTTATAGAGAAACAATGAAGATAAATTTGTCAGCATATTTTTTCTCAAGTTATATGATAGCTAAAATCTAAGAGTTGTGCTGATGTGATATTAAATTTATCAAACTTGTTTATACAAGTTTCCTAAATACAATTGTTAAGTCACCTATGTATAAATACTGTCATCATTATAATGATGAATGCAGGTGTTCCTAAAACAAAGTTTGGTGGGTAAAAAAAAGACTTGTAATGGCTCATGCCATACCGTGGCGTCCGTCGTCTGTTGTCCGTCCATCAACAATCGACTTCTTTTTCATAACAGCTGATCAGAATTGAACAAAATTTGACTAGCATCATTATGGGGTGGGGATTAGAAATTGTACAAATGGTGACTCCCCAGGGGCCAGAGGGTGGGGCCAAAAGGGGTCAGTTTGGCTAGATTCATGTAAACAACTTCTTCTTTATGGAACTAAGCAATTAATATCACTCCTATTTGACTGGTAGCATCCTTATATTATAATTATGGGGTAGGGATTCAAAATTGTACGAATGGTGGAGCTGACCCCTTTGGGGGCCTCCGGCGCCAAAAGGGGTCCAACTGGCAATATTGATATTAATGTCTTCTTCTCTGGGACTAAGCAATGTATGACATTGATATTTAGTGGTAACATCCCCTGGAGGTTGGGATTCAAATTTATACGAATAGTGAGGTCAACACCCCCCACCCCCAACCCCATTGGTTTGGGGTCTCTCTCCACCCATGAAGACATCTTTCTTTTGTTTAAACTACCCCATAATCCTATATAGCCTTGCTCACTCAGGGCATCAAGAGATGAACCCAATTCTGATGTAGAAATAGGCTCAGGGTTCTTTCCCCACCCCAAGGGACTTATATTTTCTTTAAATACAATCATATTGAATCTTGACTTCATTTCTGGGTTATCATGTCTTTGAAGCAGTTGAGATCCCCACAACATAATCATACAACAACAAATAAATCTATTAGCAAATGGAACATGAACATTATTTTGATGTTTGCTCAAATAAGCCAGGTGAGTGATACAGGCCCTCTAGGCCTCTTGTCAAGTATCAAGTTTTTTTTTGATAATTGATTGTAAGTAGCTAAATTATTTATATGTGTAAAACTGTCCGACATGACTGTTATTGAGATTATATAGGCGCGATACAATGTGGTGGAGATGGCGGGTGTAAAATAATGATAGAAAGGTAGAGAGGAGGTAAAGAGAGATGTAAGAGGTGAAGAAGATATGAGAGAAAGAGGGAGGGAGGGAGGGAGAGAATGTACACATGTTTTAAATGTTATGTTACCTATATTTTGTTGTGTGTTTCCACAAATGCTGACTGCATCTGCGTTTCATTAAAATATTGAGTGAATCATTTGAATGATTTGCTTGTTATTATTTCAAACTTTTGTCGTTCCATTACTATTATGATTCCTCAACAGTTCTTGAACACAATAATTGAACAAGTAACTGCAATCCCTCATCCATACTTGCCAGCCCTCTTTATTTTGAACGGATAAGGAGGACCTTCAGTTTTGAACACTGCATTTAGCCATACAAATTGCCAGTAAAATTTCTTAAGTAGTAATAATTTTAAAAAAAAATGCTCACCTGGACATTTCACAACATTCTACAATTCTACAGAATTTTTTTTGAAGAATTTGCAAAATTTCCCCAATCCATTCCTGCCCCTCAGGCCCCTAGGGGCAGCCTACATTATATACAAACTTTAGTTACCTTTCATCCAAGGCAGGCGCGGATCCAGGATTTGAAAAGGAATTTAGTAATTTAGTGGTAATGCGAGTGCCACATTTTTTTGGCGAGGGGTTTGGGGTCCAAAATTTCAGAAAATGCAATGATTTTAGCAAATTTCGGTGGCGCCATCTCTTTCACCCAAGGATGCTTTCGCCTTTTGTCAAACTCCACCGAGTTATTTATGACTAATAGCCGTTTTTAGGAAACGTTGGACGACGTGGGATAACGATTATCTTGATAAATATATGTGAGTGCAGAATACAACTACTTGTACAAAATGTATATGACAAAGGAATATGGCAGTTGCTGTGATGTTATGCAATGTGGCCTTCAATACAAATATATGGAAATAGCATGATTCAAAGAGAGGCAGAATCTTGCTGAAATAAAATTTGGAGTACATCATAAAGTAGGTTATATATTCTATAATGCTTATGACTGACTGATGTAACTACATTGTTAGGTTGACTTACAAAGCAGGTAGTACACATATAGCGTTTACACAAACTCAATAGCAACTCAGTAGTGACTCAGTAATGACTTACTTAAATTCTGTAAGTCAGATAAGTTGTGTTGCTGCTGTGAAAAGGTAAGTTAATGACAGCTGTCATGCGGCTGGTGAAGAAGTGGCCATACAACACTGATATATATGAAGTCCGGAAACTGACCAGGAGGTCTTCATGTCTAAGTTAAGTTAATGAGTTCTACTCTCGTTATGGAAGGAGAGAATGACACCTTAAAATGAATAGAGTGGATAAAACCAAATTGTATTCTACACATTTTCTTTATTATCATTTGTTCAAATCCTGTTTTCAAAAAAGCCAGAGTACATTTGTGTAATCACCACAAGCATTGTCTGTGAAAATGTTTTTACCCCAAACTCAACAGTGATGTTGTTGACAAAAGTACTTATCACACATAGTACATTGGCGTGCTTTCCCCTGGATACAGAGCACGGTGCTCAACAAAGCACGTTTTGGTATTCGCTTATGAAACAACAGCTGACAAACCGAGAATACCATCTTAAAACAGATGAAACCCACACAATGAAATCCAGAAGAACAAGACACGGATGTTCGAGAAGGGAAAGCGTCTTCTGTCCCGTCTTCGACACCCGCCATACAAATGTAGGTCAAATGCAGGATGTAACGTCCTCAAAGGGAGAGACGGGTCGTGACACCGGTAACGCCAGGCACTAGGCATATCAATGGGCGCCGAACATGCCTAACTTTATACCGCACGGGGAATGAGAACATTTCCAAATGAGATAATGGTGTCTACCAAAAACGCCCCCATGTTAATAATCAACCTGTAACCTCTGATGTCATGTACTGTATATTTTTTCGGTGCATCCATAGGCATTTTAAACAGAAATCGTGATACAACTAGGGTTAAAACATTCTTTAAAAGATCATTAGCATGTTAAGGGAAACCCATCTGGTGATCATCTTGCTATCTATGCCACGGCCACTAAATTGTAGTAAACCAAAACTTGTAAGGAGGCCAGCTTCCAAAAATTCTGCGAAATGTTAAGTCCTCCAGTCTGGTGATGCACTCCGTTGGATCCGGTCCTTCCTCGGAGAACAACGACGGGGTGGCCATTGTTTAGGACGACAAAACTTTAGACTTCGGGTTCCTCAGGGGTCCGTACTGGGACTCAGAAAATACTGTCTGAATTCTAAACCAATCAGGAAAATTTGTTCAAAGCTCTCGTACTGTGACATACGGTAACCGTTGCTTTGGAAATGTATCAGTGACTTTGTGGAACATCTTAAGCCTAGAAGTCTAAAACCCTGGCCAGCTTCATAAGGTCAAAACTCACGTGTTTGTGTGTGCTTTTTAGAGTGTTTTAGAGTAGTCGTCCTGTACACATTGTCATCTAACTGCTCGAGGCAACATGTCGTTTTATATGTTCTGTACATTGTGTAACATTTGAAATAGAGTGAGGACCCCCCCCCCCCCCCCCCCCCCCCACACACTTTTGGGACGAGGAATTTTTTTTTATAACCTTAAAAAAACCCTAAAAGCCTGTAAACCTATATATGCCAAACAACCCCCCCCCCCTTCTTATCGAAAATATTGCATTTGCTAAAATGATTTTCATTTTCCGAAAATTTTGCTCTCAAACCCCTCGCCAAAACAATTCTGGACACCCCCCCCCCCCCACCCACACACACACACTTTTTCAAGTTCCTGGATCCGCGCCTGATAAGTGTACATGTCAATTTATATAAAGTTCCACAGTGCTAACAGTGACTTAATTTTTAGAGCTTTTTAATGTGTTTCAGATAAATAATTACAGTGTATAGGAAATATTATATTTAATTTTCTTCTTAATCAACGTTTACGTATAAACATATACTTCTACTAAAAAAGAAACTAGATGAATAGAACCGTGAATGGACGTTAAATGGAAATTTATTGTGGCGCAAGAAGGATGTCATAATTAAACATTCTGCCTAGGTAATAATCGAAACAAAATTATTTTTGCCTAGGCAAAAATCGAATATTGCCTAGGCTGAAATATTTCTGCCTAGGCATTATTTTATTTTTGCTAAGGCAAAACTATTTAATTATGACATCCTTCCCGTGCCATAATTTAAAATTTTGTTTTTGTACTTCATTTGCATGTAACATGTGTACATATATTGCGAATACCGAGTTTACATAAGAATATATATACATAGATAAATCAAAATACATAGATAAATCAAAATATGATGCTAGGATCGAACTGGTCAACTCTCAACAAAACATCTGCGCTCCATCCACTCGAAATTTATCAACAAAACCGGCCTATCTTTTCATCTTCCATATAGACATCTATATCATGCATGTTTCAATACACTGTGCCATGAAATCTAGATTTTTCTTTAAAAACATATTGCGAAAAAAAATTCTTAATCTAGATATCTACATGTTTGCGAGGCAGACGACGTTTTAACATAACCTCAAAACCAGCATGTTATTTTCCCCCAAAATAGTGTTTTGACTTTTGGAAGATTTTTTTTTGAAGGGGAAAATTCAATTTAATTCTTTATGATTAAATCATCGTGGTATAGAAAAGAAACGGAAGGAAACAATTGATACAGAATTTATCAACTAACTCTGCCTTAGAGAGTGTGATTTTGGGCATGATCGTTTTGAAGCTTCGCAGTACTAGCTTTTTTAAACGCGCATTTGCTCTAATTCTAGTGATGTAAACAACAAACATGACGTCTGGAAGGTGCCGCTGGTGGCTGGGATTGGAAATTGAATTGCATATATTTTGGCAAGTAAGTATTGTACATTGTCCATGCGTGGTCAGATCACCTACTTATGTCAATATATATATAAATATCCAGTTGTTGTGTAGTCGCAACGGTTAATGTTAACACATAGGTGCTTAGCACGTTTATAACTCCAAGACCGATTATAAACTAATATATTTTGATTTTGACAATGAGTCTAGATGTTCATGTAAAGGAGAGAATACCGGCACCACGACCACCAAACTGTTCACTCAGTCATAGCCTTCTGTTATGACAAGAAAGAAATAGGTGTCTGTTTCCGATATGCGTCCTCGACGTCAGCAAAACTACGATGGGGACCCATGCTCGCTAGTGTAGGAAATCTTCGTATGTTGAAATAGCGCTAAACATTATCTTGGTATAATTTGGCAAAAATAGTCCCCCAGATATTTTTTGTCCGATTTCATATCAGTTACAAAAATGTACCATTTACTTCAAATAATGACAAATAATGTGAATATTTTAATATATATAGTTAATCATTGTCCAGCTTTATTTATGCACTACAGAGAAAATGTAGTCAGCAAGTTTGCCATAGAACCGATATGACATGCTATTCTGAGGAAAAAAATGCAAGACTCATTAACTATGAAACACTAACCGCTATTACAGACCATTGATTATTGACCGCTATTACGGACCATTACTCATGAATTGCTATGACAGACCTTTAATCATTACCTGATATGGCAAAACTGCTATGTCAATCTTTTAACGATTGAACGCTATGCCAGACCTTTAATCATCAACCGCTATGACGTACATTTAATCAGTTACAGCTTTAATTTGACGAACAGTGTATAAGCTACGAAATTTGAGTGTGTACGCTTGTATGCGTAGCTGTGAGTTAAGAAGCGGTGAAAAGATGGACACAGGCAAGTTAAACGCTTATTATATGACTTCTTGTGTACCAATTAAAAAAGCTTATCATAGTATGAAGATAGATAATGTATGTATCACTTACTTAGTTCTTAGCCACGTAAGTTATGTATCTCACATAAAATACATGTATCTCTTCTGACCCAAAAAACTCATGGCCAAAAACCACTCATACCAGGGAACAGCTCATATTGAGAAAAGAACGAATGATTTTAGACATTCATAAACACCGGAATCCGTTCCGTAATTATGTTAAGATATATTTAACAAAAAAGTGCATGCATGTTGTGATTTAAAATATGAGTATTAAGATATCAAAAACATGCTCATGCGACAGAAAGTTGTACGGGCAGCTGTTGAAATAATGGGCGTTTTTGTACGAACAGCTGCTGAAAACGAAGTGTGTTTTGATGGCAAGAAGGTGGCATTCACAGTGGGGATATGGGATATATCAATTTGTGGAAATACGAAGGTCCTCCGACATTATCACATAAACAAATGGCTTTCAACGATGACATGAAACTTGTTTAAGAATTGGAGACTATTGTTTTATCATGTGAATGTAGAGAATTGTGTAGTTTAACAGATTCATCAGAAGATATAAAAGAAAATGTCGTCACAAATGCCCAAAAGATAATTACAACTCTTAGTCATCGGTTGAAAGAACTAAGACCTATCAAATACAAAAGCGTTATATCCTTGGAAAAGCTGGAAAAATGTGTATCAATGATACAACAAAGAATAACTATTCATTTGCAAGTGCTTTCAAAACAAACATGTATCGACTGGAATCGTGTTTTGCACGCACACTGAACCTTATTGACGATTTGGGACGCATTGTTGCCATTCTACATAATGTTTCTTCCCTATATTGCACCGGCAGGGTGGGTGACTTAGGAAACCAAAGCAACTATCAACGTTTATCAGGAATAACCAAACCAAATATAACAAAAGTGGAGTTGAAATCGGCCGACACATCCAAAATTTATCAACGAACAGATACTTCGTTCAACAGACAGTGCAGTTAAATTTCTCTCTTTGTTCGGTACTTCCATACAGCTTTGAGTGACTAATTGAGCTGCTTTTGAACCTGAAAGTTGCCTTGCATTTGGGACAACTTTCTTCTAGGGCCTTATCGTGTGCCGGAAGGTGTCCTCTGTATTTCTAAAGACTATTATAGCTTTGTTTGGTATACCCCGCATGTAAAGCGAATCTGCTGTTTGTGGTCTCGATTGATATGTTGTCGAAGACCTTCACCCGTTTTATATTGCTTTCCACATTCAGAGCAAATACAATCCTTTTACGGAGTAGATAATTTAGGAGGCTCAGCCTGAGCAGATGTACTGGTGTGAGTATATTCATGACGGTTTAACTTTAAACTGTACTTTCACTTGCTAGTACAGTACTTGCAACGTAACGCTGATTTAACCGTGCCCCGAGGAAAACTTTCGTCTAAAACTTTTACCTCAAAAGAGTCATTCATTCGACAAGAAATGAAAATATTTAAGCTTACTGCTGGTTGTAAACACGACTCACAGCTAGGATTACATAACTTATACCCATGTACACATACATTGTAAACCGGACACCTGACCGTACAGTCTGCTAATGAACCCACGGGGAAAGAAAGCTATACAATTTCTAATATATACATAATGTAATAGATCAGCTTTATATAGAACCTAATGAAGGTTTACGATAGCTGACATTGATTTTACCAGTGAGCATAACTGATTTCGCTTTCCAAAAAGTGTTGATATAAATATACATTAAGACTAAACATAAACAAAGATGGTAAGTTATTTAGTGGACTACTTGTCAGCATGTATTGCTGGAAATATGTATAGCAATTGTTGAATTTACCTTCTGAACTGCCAGCCCTGTTACTACCGTATTCAAAATCTACCGCTTCGCAACTAGGCCTAACTGCTACACTTGGGAACTCAAATTTCGGAGCTAGTAGTACAGATCGATTATCAACCGCTATGTTAAACCTTTAATCATTAACCTTTATGGAGGCCTTTAATCGTAAACCGCGATGACAGACTTTTAATCATTCCGCTGACATACCGTTAACAATTAAACACTAAGACAGACCTTTATAATTAACCACAATGACAGACATTCAATTATTAACCGCTACGATGGACCTTTAATGATTAACCGCTATGACAGATTTTTAATCATTGTAGACATTAAATAATTAACGGCTAACGAAGGCCTTTAATCATAAACCGATAGTATAGACCTTTAATCATTATTCGCAATGGCAAACCATTAATAGTTAAATGCTATCACAGGCCTTGTATTATCAACCGCTATGACAGACCTTTAATCATTAACCACTATAACAGATATTTACTTATAACCGGTTTGACTTATATTTTCTGTAGAACTACGATGGGAGACATTTACCAAAGAACCGTTATTCAGACATTTACAATAGAAGCCCTGTGCATTTACACTTATAGAAACAACATGATAGATTTGTTTTGCGTAACCGTCACGGCTGGAAGGTGTCTCGTTATACCAGGAAAAACCCAACTTGACCTTGACGTACAGTACGTCTGGCTCAGACTTAGTCACAATGTGACCATAGTAAAGAGCAAGAAGTAAGTTTTAAATCCAATTTTATCCTGGCCAAGTTATTTACTGCTTCTGGCCAGGTTGTGTTGATGACTTGCAGTGTCGTTACCAAGAGATCGAGAATTCGGGCATGATTCTTCTTAAAAGACGGTCCAATTACAAAGAGTCGATTTCAAACACCCTACGACTACACATGGACGTTTACCTTAATTAAGCAGGTATGATATGATTTCTACTGTAAAACATTAGGGGGGATTTTTTAGTTGATGTCTATATTATCAATGTCCTTTAACAAAAATATGGAATTCAGACACATTATATTGGAACAGTTGTCTGCACGAGCATACATGTATTCGTATATACATATATGTGTACACGACTGTAGTTAAAACAGGGTTCAACAACAGGTTTGTTTGTTAAGTTTCCTCGCTTAATGTATGTCGTCTGCTAAATTTATTATTGTATAATATTTCTTTTTCGAAGATAGTGAGAAATGAAACCAGGGAACATGATACACAAACTTTTCTTTTCTCATAATCAAGTAAAGGGTGTAAGTATCAAACTGTTTATCATGTGAAATGTTGGACAGTCTGGGGCGCGTAGAGCTGGAGACTGTCCAATAGTTTACATTATAGTCAGTTAGGGCTGATATCTTACTTAAAACACACGTCCCTTTGTGTTCAGAGTAGGACATTTTGATATCTGTTGAGTATGTGCAATCAACCATCTATGGTTTTGAAGAACTGCATACATCACAGGTGAGTGATATATGACGGGGTAGAATTTTGTTTCATTTGGATAATGTCTATAAACAGAGAAGGAGCGTTCCCAACACAGTCAGTCCATGTAGTTTATTAGGTCATCTGACCCGAAGTGTCAGGATGACCTATAGTCATCATGCTTCGCCCGTCGTCGTGCGCCGTCCGCCGTGCGTAAACTTTTCACATTTCAAACTTCTTCTCAAATTCCAATAGTGGGATTGAGCTGAAACTTGCCTGAAATGATCTTGAGATGGTCCTGACCAAGTGTTATTATTTTTCAGGTCGGTCAGAAATTCAATATGGCCGCCATTGCAGCCATCTTGAAAAACACACTTTAAACATCTTCTCCAGTTCCACTGGTGCCATTGAGCTGGAAATTGGTGGGGATGTAAGAAGGAGAGCCAACAAAATATTATTATTTTTCGGCCTCGTAAAAAATTTAACATGGCAGCCATGGTGGCCATTTTGTAACATGATTGGGCAATCATGGTTTTCCTGAACAACACATATTTCAAACTTCTTCTCAAATTTCACCAGTAGGATTCAACGCTAACTTATCAGAAATGATCCTGAGATGGTCCTGACCAAGTGTTGTTATTTTTCAGGTCGGTCAGAAATCCAAGATGGTCGGCATGGCAGCCATCTTGTCTTGAAAAACACATTTTAAACTTCTCCAGTTCCACTGGTGCCAATGAACTGGAAATGTGTGAGGATGTTAAGGATTGAGAGCCAACAAAGTGTTGTTATTTTTCGGCATCGTAAAAACTTTGACATGGCAGCCACGGTGGCCATTTTGTAACATGATTGCACAATCATGGTTTTTCTGAACAACACCTATTTCAAACTTCTTCTCAAATTCCACCAGTGGGATTCAGGTCTAACTTACCAGAAATGATCCTGTGGTGGTCCTGACCAAGTGTTGTTATTTATTGGGTCAGTCAGAAATCCAAGATGGCCACCATGGCCAAAAGTGCCACTTTATACTTGCTACAGAGAATAAATAATACAGTAGTATGCGGGTCTTTAATTTAGAGTCAGATGACCGTTAAGGCCATTAGGCCTCTTGTTTATAACTGTATGTGTGATACATTCTATATAGGTACCGTATTTTTGGATATTTTGGATATGGTTATATTTTGGTTTTACGAAACAATCGTTGGAATATTATCCAGATTTTTCTAATTTTCTATAACCCATTACTAACTTTCGTAAGCTGTTGTGTATGGAATGTTGTTTCCTGGCTGGTGCTTCATTGTTACAAGTTGGTTGTTTACTTCCCTTTTATGCTTTCCTTTTTCCCTTCTCCACATTCCTTACACTTAAGAGAATCCATTGGTTACTTTCCTTCGGTCTTTCAGTCTGTGTTTTGGGGTAGTAGCTACGTTTTATATTATAGTGTGGAAGATGGTCATGGTTATGGTTACTAGTTGTTTTATATTGCCAATGATGGATTATCGAATAAATGTAGGACATGTATTCAATTCTTGTGTGGTTTATATATTCAAAAGTTATATCTCGGGTAGGTGATCGAATCCTCTCACTTAGCCAAAGACCTTTTTAATTTCTATATACGTGTCCACGCGGCGCGACATGGCTTTTAAATATATTTTTACTTGCTTGGTTTTAAACCTGTGGCAAATTACATTTTACTTATCGGGATCGAAATTTATATTATTTATGTAGCGTATCGCAGCGCAAACAGATCAATTACAGGTAAGCGCCAAAATTTAACACAAATAATGGTAAACGCCAAAATCTTACGTACCAATATCTATCCACCATATTTTGTGCAAAAATGCCAAATTATGGCGACGTCAAACTATCCAAAGTACGGTATATTATCCATCAGTTCTCTTGTAAAAATAGAAGTGAAGAATGTTGCAAGCACCTCTGCCATTTCCTTGTCACTGTTCGTAACTTGGTTCTTATCGCCAATGTTAATATCTAACACGTTGGTTTTTGCCTTAGATTGAACATGGTTTCTAAGTACTTAGGATTAGTTTTAGCTTGCGTTTCTATGCTATTTTGTTGCATTTTTGACATTTCTATTTTCTATTTTCGAACATGACAATATCCCCGATATGTTTTTGTCATTACACTAAGAAGTCGTTTACACCTTATTTGTTAGGGAAAAAAACAATTATATCCATCGGTACCACGCAGCTTTTCTTCTTGAGTGATTTACTTAACCTACATACTTTGATATACATATCTATTATTATTTTTTTTAATTTTGTTTTTGCTTGTGTACATTAGAAACAATGTGGTCTGTCACATAAGTTATGCGAACTGTACCGTTTTGTTTTGTTTTGTTTGGTTTATTTTGTTTAACGTCCTATTAACAGCTGACATTTAAGGACGGTCTCCCTTGCGTGCGACATGCATGCGTGTGTTGAATGCGTATGTATGTTTTGGGAGGATGCGGTATGTTCGTGTTAAGTCTCCTTGTGATAGGCTGCCGATTTATAGTGCTACCTCACTGAGGCATACTGCCGAAAACACCCAGCAGGACACCCCACCCGGTCACATTATACAGACAATGAGCGAACCAGTCATCACACTCCTTGTATGCTGGGCACTAAGCAGGAGCAGCAACTACCGAAAACTATGAGTTGTTAGTTAAACAACCTCGAAGTATGCACAGGGTGTTTCAAAATAACTGATACATTCTAAATTGACTTTTCTCAGTCACTTCTCATCACATTGAAAATCTTTATACACCATATGAAAGGTAATTGTTCTCAATTTGTTAAATAAAAACATATGAATATGACGTCATCTATGATGTCATATATGACTCATAAAACAGGCAATCTCAAAGATGGAGGTATCTGACATACATCTGGTAGAAACAGTAAAACTGTTTTATTAGCTTATATCACCTATAAAAGTGGCGAGATGTATGCAAAAAGGTATCCAGAGATGATGAGATGTCAATAATGCAGATAAGTGCATTGTAATGAGGTTTGAAGACAGTGGGTCAGTTGCTGATGGAAAACATGCAAACAAGGGAAGGCCTAAATGTGCTCATTCTAAGGAAAATATTAAAAGTGTAAGAACAGTAATTGAGGAAACTCTCCAAAAGTCTGTGCGACAAGTTTTAAAGAACAAAGACAGTGATAACACAAGTATCTCAAGTGTCTACAGGATACTTCGATTTGATTTGCGCTTGACTCCATATCGCATTCCAATTATGCAGCACCTGAAAAACACTGATATTCATTCTCGATTGGCATTTGCGACGACTGTAGTTAAAACAGGGTTCAACAACAGGTTTGTTTGTTAAGTTTCCTCGCTATGTATGTCGTCTGCTAAATTTATTATTGTATAATATTTCTTTTTCGAAGATAGGAGAAATGAAACCAGGGAACATGATACACAAACTTTTTTCTCATAATCAAGTAAAGGTGTAAGTATCAAACTGTTTATCATGTGAAATGTTGGACAGTCTGGGGCGCGTAGAGCTGGAGACTGTCCAATAGTTTACATTATAGTCAGTTAGGGCTGATATCTACTAAAACACACGTCCTTTGTGTTCAGAGTAGGACATTTGATATCTGTTGAGTATGTGCAATCAACCATCTATGGTTTTGAAGAACTGCATACATCACAGGTGAGTGATATGACGGGGTAGAATTTGTTTCATTTGGATAATGTCTATAAACAGAGAAGGAGCGTTCCCAACACAGTCAGTCCATGTAGTTTATTAGGTCATCTGACCCGAAGTGTCAGGATGACCTATAGTATCATGCTTCGCCCGTCGTCGTGCGCCGTCCGCCGTGCGTAAACTTTTCACATTTCAAACTTCTTCTCAATTCCATAGTGGGATGAGCTGAAAACTTGCCTGAAATGATCTTGAGATGGTCCTGACCAAGTGTTATATTTTCAGGTCGGTCAGAAATTCAATATGGCCGCCATTGCAGCCATCTTGAAAACACACTTTTAAACATCTTTCCAGTTCACTGGTGCCATTGAGCTGGAAATGGTGGGGATTGTAAGAAGGAGAGCCAACAAAATATTATTTTCGCTCTAAAAAATTTAACATGCAGCCATGGGCATGTAACAGATGGGCATAGGGTTTTTGACAACCTATTTAAACTTCTCTCAAATTTCACCATATGATTCACGCTCTTATCGAAATGATCCGAGATGCTGACCAAGGTGGATTTCGGTCGATCGAAATTCCAAATTGTCGGCAATGCAGCATTGTCTTGAAACAAATGTTCAATGAAATTTGAAGTCCTGGGCCAGAACGAAAGTGTGAGATTAAGGTTGGCCCAACAAATGTTTTATTTGCCGTAAAAACTTGACATGGCAAGCCACGGTGCCCTTTGTAAATGATTCACACATGGTTTTTGAACAAACGTATTTCAAATCCTCAAATTCCCAGTTGATCAGATCTAACTTACAGAATGATCTATGGGTCCGACTCAAGCTTTGTTATTTATTGGTAAGTCAGAATCCAAGAGCACATGGACAAAGTGCCACATATCATGCTACAGAGAATAATTATCATGTACGAGGTTTAAGTAGAGTCAATGACCGTTAAGCATTAGGCCTCTTGTTTATACGTTGGTGTACATCTATATAGGTACCGTGTGTTTGGATATTTGGATAGTTTATTTCGTTCACGAAACATGTGGAATATTATCAGAATTTCTAATTTCTATAACATTACTAACCTAAGCTTTTGTTTTATGGAGGTCGTTCCAGTTGGCTCATTTCAACGTGGTTGTTACTTCCTTACTTTCTCTTTCCCGTTCCCACATTCTTACACTTAAGAGAATCCTGGAATTCTTCGGTTCAGTTGTGTTAGGGTAGAGCTACGTATTATTATAGTGTGGGTGGCATGTTATGTTAACTAGGCTATTGCCATTGATGATATCGATAAATAGGATGTACTAACTCATTTTACTATATTCAAATTTCTCGGGAGGTGATGGATTCCTCCCCTTAGCCAAAGACTTATTCAGATAAGTGTAGCGGGCGACAGGTTGTTAATATTTTCGTCTTGGTTTCAAACCTGTGGCAATTATTTCCTTATGGTTCGTATTGATATATTTATGTGTAAACTTTCGCAAATCAGCACATAGGTAGGCCAAATTTAGCACTAAAAATGGTAATGCCAAAATTGACGTACCAATAACATTTATTTTTGGCCAAAATGACCAATAGCCGACGTCAGACCATTTGTACGGTATTTTCCATAATCTCTTGTAAAATGAGTGAAGATGTTGCAGAATTGCATTTCTTTCACTGTTTAAAACTTGGTTCTTATCGCATGTTAATATCTAACATGTTTTGCCTAGATGAACATGGTTCATAAGTACTGAGCCATTGTTTTGCTTCGTTCTAATTTTCATTTGACATTCTATTTTCTTTTTAATGCATATCCCTGTTTCTTTTTCATTCACTAACGAAGTTCTTACACTTTGTAGGGAAAACCAGCAATTATCCATCGTCCTCGGCTTTCTCTGGTGATTTACTAACCTACATCTTTATATAATACTATTGATATATTTTTATTTGTTTTGCTTGCTGAGAAATGTGTGTGTCAATATGTTACTGAATTGATTCCGTTCTGTTTCTTTATAATTTTTTAACCACTTACAGCTGACATAAGGGTTCACTTGCGTGCGACAGAATGTCGTGGTGATGGCTTGAGTTTTGGGAGGATTGTTATGTCTTTAAGTTCGTTCGATAGCAGCATCCGCTTATGTGCTAACCTCATGAAGCATTACTCCGAAACACTTCAGCAGCACCCACCCGGTCCATTACAGGACAATGGAGCGACTAGAACCCCTGTATGCTGGCACTAAGTAGGAGCACAACTACCTGATTGTTAGTAAAACTTGAATTGCACAGCGGTGTCAAATTTGATCTTAAATGATTCTCATCATTCTTCATTGAAATCTTATACCCATTTAAAAATTTCTCAATTGTTCAAAACTATGATTGAGCTCCTATATTCTTAGAATAAAACCAATCCTGGAGCATTTGTTATTTCATGGTAGAAACGTAAGAACCCGCTTTATTGCAACCTAAATGGCAGATGTATGCTAAAGTATCTCCAGTGATGGTGCAATAATGCGATAAGTGCATGATGAGTTTGAAACATGGTCAGGTGATGGCAAAACATGCTATATTTTGGCCTCAAATTCATTTAAGGACAATTAATGGTGAGCATAATTTGAGGAAAAGTTCGCAAAGTCTGGGATTTTTGAAAAACAAGACAGTATAACAAGTATCAAATTCACAGGATATCTTTACTTGATGCGCTGATCCTATCGCATTGCCAATTATGTTTACTGAAGAACAGTCAGAATATCCATTGCCCATGGCATGTGCCATTAACTTAAAGAGAAGCATACATAGGTATACGGTTGTAATTTCCAGTCAATACGAGGTGGGCCTTACTTTTTAAACTTGCAATACATATATACTATAAACGTGGAAAACATACACTCACAGGGTTACAGTGTTATGTCGTAGTCATCGAATTTTATATTAATGTAACTATTGTAGGTATGACAACGATCACTGAATATGCACTTTTTGAGACACAAATGGAAACACCAAAATAACACATGATGTACACACATATTTCACATGTGGTCAACAAATTCAGAACTTCTTGAAAGAAACAAATTCTTGCGGGCATCCAAATCTAACCACCATATTTGGCAAAAAACGCCAATTTTGGAGCATACATTGTAGGTTTCCATCAGATTCTCTGCAAACAGAAGACAGAATGTTCATACCGCAGGCAATTTTGTCTTTTGGAATATTGGATTTAATTTTGAAGTAAAACCCACGTGTTCCTGATTGGCACATATTCAGTACTTCAGGATTAGTTTTCCTCTTTTTGTTATTTGTTCATTTTTGACAGTCCATACCTTGTTTTGAAAACTACCATTGTCTTTTGATGAAGCTATCCAATGTTTACAATTTGTTGGAAATCTATGACATCGTACCATGACTTTTTTAGTGTTTTATACACAATACTTGGATAATAGTTTTAATTTTCCTATATTTATTTGTTCGTTACATTAGAAAAAGTGGTGTCATAAGTAAAATGTACCGTTTAGTTGTTTTTTATTTTTTTATCCTATAATAAGGACATTTAAGAGTGCTCGCGTGTGGCGTATCAGTATTGAGAGAATGTATTTGGAGGTCAGGTACTGTGTGAAAGTTAACTCTTGTGAAGGCGAATTTTGCCGATTTATACCTTCAATACATGATCTTGCTAAAGCACCCAGAACCAACCGGTCATTAATACTGAATGTGAACCAGTTGTCATACTTTGTAGCGTAAGGTAGCACAATCCGAAAATAAGTGTAAGTTAAAACCTCGAGTAATAGATTAAGTACGTTAACAAAATGGCTATAATTGAAGTGTCTAACCGTGTTTAAATTCAATACCGTATCTTTCATACCAAATCCTTTTTATACCATGTATTGTAATATACCGATTGATGTATAGTTTCGTCGGAATAAGCAAGTAATGTAATAAAAACGTACAATGTGTACAATGCTTTAAATGTTATCTGACCCTGAAACACTAAAAGTTGCTTTATAGTGACAAGTTGAAGTATTACGAAGAGATACTGGTATATAGCACTGGAACGATCGAAAACCTTTGTGTACAAGGTTTATCACTGCGTGATAACGTAATAATGGTACAATGTATTATCAGGAGTCTACAACGTAAGTTGGCCTCGCAATACATGAACTTTGTAACCTAAACCGGGTAAGTATTATCAGGATTCATTACTTTATTTTGTATCTTATTCTCAAATGCTGGTGTCCATAAAGTGAATTTGCTGCAAATACTGCATCTATTTTGTAATGAGCACGACACGATATATTTTGTTTTTGCTATCTCAGAATTGGTGAATCTTATTTCAAATCGCCTTTTCTGCATTACAATGCAATTTTCCCTGGCAATCCTGTGCAAGTCTATTTTGTAAATGAAAAGCAACAGATTATAATTTTTGTTTCTTGTGGCTGTATAATTTCAGAATTGGGAAAGTTTATTATCGGCGTTTCATGTGGACATAGGGTCTCTTAACATGTGAACCAAGGGGTCTCTAGACACAATTAAAATTTTAGCTTCTCCTTGCCAGTATTGCCAAATAGACCAATTCGAGAGCCTGATTTGGAGCTTGGACACGGTGGGATATGAATCAACAATTATCAACCCCGCGATAGTGTGTAAAATTATTGGTTATCGCACAGTATTTTGCCGTGTAGAAAGTAACATAACTTATTGTTTTTACTCCGTTTCTTATTATTATTCTTCCGCCAAGTTTTGTCCGGCGCGTTTCTCGAACACTGTAAGACGGATTGAAATGAAACTTTGTGTGAACATAGATGGCAATCTGAAGTTGTGCACTTCACTATTTATTTTTCGATCTGACATCCAATATGGCCAACAGAGCCCATAATTGGCTAAAATGTAATGGGCTATAACTCTATAACCGTTTGTTGAACTGAAATGAAACTTGGTGGGAATAAAGATAAAATATGAAGATTATTTTGAGACATTATCTTTTTTAGCCGAAATCAAAGATGGCTGTCGAGGCTACTGATTTTTGAATTTTGAAAATTTTCCTATTTCTCTGGTGTACGCCAGGGTTCTAGGCCAGCTCCCCTTATGTTTTCATTATAACTTTAATTTTATGAAATTTGGTATTAAGGTGTATCATGACACTTTCACACATTACTGCAACTTCCGTTTCTAGATTGAAAAGATGGCGGCTATTTTCTGGCCTCTGATTGGTCGAGAATTTAGATATTGTCTGATTTTGATAAAATTTTGTATGTAGGGATATTAGGAGACTGCAAAATCAACTGAATGCATTTTGTTGCCATATCAACCAATCGGAGGATTCTGATTGGTCGAAATTTATTGTCCGATTTTGATGAAATATAGTATGTAGTTACATCATGGGACATCGGCCACTCTTGTAACCTCAATTTTACTTTTTAACAAAATGGACGCTATTTCATGATCTCTGATTGGTCTAAATTTATACATTGTCTGATTTTGGTGTTTGGTATGTAGTTACATCATGGGACATCGGTCAATCTTGTAACCTCAGTTTTACTTTTTAACAAAACGGCCGCCATTTCCTGGCCTCTGATTGGTCCAAATTTACATATTGACAGATTTTGATGAAATTTGGTACGTAGGGGTATTAGGGGACAGCAAAATCAACTGAATGGGGTTCGCTACAATAGCAGCAATACGGAAGCTTCTGATTGGTCGAAATTTAGATGTTGTTGAATTTCAATGAAATTTGGTATATATGGATATTGACACAAATCGATTCATTTAAAATTAATCGGCGTATTACCTTTACAACACTAACTCTATGAGATAACTAATAACACACAACATATTAGAAATCGAAACTTTGAACTACGCTGCTCAGCAAAGGATATTTTGTAATCTGAGGATATTTTAAAATAACCAAAATGTTTTTAGCATTCGGTTATAACTTTGAAAAAAATAAGAGAAAGCTTGTCTGTGTTTATCAGTGTTATTTTATTTTACCTAATGAAATGCACAAAATAATAATTATCATTAGGAATAGACTAGCAGTTGCATTTATAATGATCTATGTTTATTCCTAAGCCTGTTTTATCAGCATGGAAGTATTGATATTAATTAATTAATTAATTGTTATTACAGATTAAACATATATTAACATGCATGCATAATTCATTAATTTGTTCAGTTGGAAAGCGATTCCAAATTATACATGAATTTATGCAATATCTTTATAGGGTATCAATATCGATAATACATTTTAAAACATGACAACATGTTAACTTTGTTAGGCAAGATGCTACATTATGAAATACAATGAATTGAGCCCATTTGGGGTATTTTTCTTATAAAGTGGGGTATGTGGAAGAGAAAAGAACTCAGGAGAACTCAGTTCTCTGCCGATTTGTATAGAAAATATGCAAATAGTAATAACAGTTTTACGTTGCATCATCATCATCATCATCATCATCGTAGTAGTAGTAGTAGTAGAAAGTAAGGTTTCTGGTGCACTCCTCTCTCCTATATAATCCGTATTAGGGTTTATTTTGAGCGACAGCGCGATTGCATCACAGTTGGAAACAGTCAAACAGGTTTTAACATTTAATAAAATAACGAGAAGGCCTTTTTCTAAATATGTAATTATATCTATCATATTTGCTTATATGAATACTAGTAGACTATTAAACTTTTCTTATAAATGTAAATGAGGAGAACATATTAAACAAGGACGCATACTGTTGACGTGACATGATTGAATTGTCGACGTGACATAATTGTATTATCGCCGTGACGTCATGTTATTGTTGAGAACGTGCAAAGAGCACGTGTAGCTTGTCCTGTCCAGGTTAAGAGAAATACATATTCCGTTTAAATCTTTATCCTACTTGTTATTTTAATGTTTAAAGATTATTATCTATTTATCATAATTTATGGTTTTGTGACGGAGAAGAATTTTTCCAGACACTCTTTTCCTAAGGATCCTATTTGTCAGCGTTTAAGGGTACGCCAGAGATATTTTTTCAGTGATGGTCGGCCCGATACCCTGACATGATCACTGTGTAAGTCGTCTATAAGATGATATAGAATACCTGGATCACAATGTATTTACATACATGGATACGAATTGTACATATATTATATATATTTCTCTCGGTACAACTACGACAGGAAATTCAAATCTTTATCTTCGGATCACCAACACATAGTGTATTATATATATATATATATAATGCTTGGTATTTGTAACAGAACCTTCTTAATTAAAACAATTCCGTTTGTTACAAGTTTATTACAAAATAACCCTTATCAATTATATGTATCATACAAACACCGTATAGCTCGTAGACAGATATGATTAATACTTCACGAACAAAGTATTAGTTAAAGGTTTAAATATAATGCGGCAAACACATCCCAACCAATCTTAACCTCTCGGCCAATTTCGTGACGGCTCAGAGCAGCGATTGATCTCTAGCAGGGTTGTCTCTTATCAGCTTAGGTTGTGATTTATACAGATTTTGTAATGCAGCTGTGTCCCATTTGGTTGAGCTAGGATTTTTTTTCTTTTTTTTTCTTTGTAAAAGACAAATCTTAGGGTCACTGATTAAATGGCATATACAAAAAACTACATTTAAGACGAAAAGAATGGGTCCCTTGTATACAACTATTGAGTTATTTTAAATAAAGCGGGATTAACGGCAACGGGGTATGCACTGATTCAAGCACACATAACCCCCTATCGCTTAATAGGTATCTTATGATAAAATCAAAACTTGTTAGCTTAATAAATCTTGTTCGTGATTTAGCATGTGTAATTGAAAATAAAGACTGCATACATATTGTATTGTTTTGTAATTTCACTGAAAGATTCATAGGCAAAGATGTGAATGGCAAAGTTTGGTTTATCAGACTAACATTTAGTTATACTGAGAATTGATTAGATTTAAACAAATCAATGATGTTATATTTTCATGTTGAGTATTAACAATACCTATTTGTAATTAAAACAATGTCGCTTAAACGTCAAGTTAAAGATACAGAAAACAAAATAGTATTTTAAACAATCTCTTATACGCTTACAAAGCTGACAAATCATCTATGCTTGTAGGGATATTTTGACTTTAATGTGCGTGTAATGTTTAAATGTTAGGTGGAGCAATCTATACCCTTTGTGTTTCAATCAGTATACTCATTTTTACGGCGACGAGACATTGACCGACTTACATACAACAGCAATGTTCTTTGCACCCTTATGTAGTTAGGTGTATTTTATTGGCGCTCGTGACAGAAAGCCGATTTTTATACATTACCTCGTCGGCGAAGGGGATAGGGGGTAGTGAAATTATTGATGAATTTAACTAGATGGTTGGACCAGGAGGCCACGGGGTAGTCGCTTGTTTGTGGGTAGGAAAGACAATTTGAAACCTATGGAGGGTCGCTTCCCAAATTGAATGTTAGACTGTGTCGGTAAGTCCTGATACTTGCTTATTTATTCAGGCATTACCCTTACCTCTGTATAACTTTCAGTAAATAGTTTTCAGAAAGTTTTTCTCAAATGTACTGAGACGTTTGGGCACTACACATAGAAGATAAAAGCATGAAGCACGTTTAAATGAATTTAAAAAGGAGACTAAATTACTTCTACTTTCATATCTTTTTTTCTATTAACCGCGACAACAGATATTTCAAAATAGGTTACATTGGATTTATCCCTCTATTATGTAATGTTAGGATCTGGGATGATAACATTCTATTGATACCGCTCTACACATTTACCAAATCAACGTTCTATTCGTTATTAGTCTATCTATTTTAATTTGTTATTATATACTGACATTTGAATTCAAGTCTGTCAGCTTATATATCATCAATGGGATAAAAATACATCAGTGCCTTGATTCATGGCTGTGCTTCCATGCTGCTTGATACATCACCCTGGAACGCCTTTGGTCTTTCATGAGAAAACAATAGTAATTGGCATTGAAACTCTTCCTTGCAATCCTTGCAATGTCCTGTGATGTGAGGAAAAATAAACAAAATTTGTTTTTTTTTATCTTCACTTTTGACAAGAGTAACCACTTGTTATTTACTTCAGACGCTGATTGAGAATTCTAATTTTAGGTCAACATGTTCTGTATTGACCTATGTATCGTCCTTTTACATCAGTCAGTGTATAACATGTAGACATTTTGCATTTAGTAAGACGAACTGTACGCTTAATTAGTCTAGGAAAAGGAGATGTAATATGTATTCAACTAAGTGACATTATTTGTACAAACTATCAAATACCGAAATGTTAAACTCTTACATGCGCATTAAACGATCTACCTGTATACTGATTTCTTACCACCTGTTGTTCGAAAGCAGTGTTGTGTTACTGTCATGTAATGAGAAATAATGTGACCCGGTGAGCATCTGTCTCTAGAGAGGTTATATCACTACGGAGCAGAACTATGGCAGGCAGCGTGAGTTGGTTCTTTACATTTTTAGATCTTGTCTTAATTACGTGCACTTTTATTGAGAATGTCATATCTGATTATGTTCATTGATTGAAGGACGAATGATCGTCTGCATATTTTTGGAATTGCATTCAAGGTGTTGTCATTCCATTGCCAAAACAAGAAGTCAATGGCCTCATAGGTCTCAGGCAACTTGTTAACTGTTATTGTAGAAGATCAATTGTTGTTTTTTTGTGTGTTAATAATGACAATATACGACCCACACATATTCGGTAAAATGTTATACTTCTTCAGCAAAACTATTACACGTAGAAATTTGTGTATTTGACGAGTTCTAACATTGCGTGCGACTTTTGAAGAATGCGTTTTGTATTTAAACCTAGATTAATTGATTAAAGACTTCTATATAAATGCTTATACATGCTAGTAAAGAGGGGGTACTGTTATATAGATGCTTAGATATACTAGTAATGAGGGGGTACTGCTATATACATGCTTAGATATACTAGTAAAGAGGGGGTACTGCTATATAGATGCTTAGATATACTAGTAAAGAGGGGGTACTGTTATATAGATGGTTAGATATACTAGTAAAGAGGGGGTACTGTTATATAGATGCTTAGATATACTAGTAAAGAGGGGGTACTGCTATATAGATGCTATATAGATGCTTAGATATACTAGTAAAGAGGGGGTACTGCTATATAGATGCTTAGATATACTAGTAAAGAGGGGGTACTACTATATAGATGCTTAGATATACTAGTAAAGAGGGGGTACTGCTATATAGATGCTTAGATATACTAGTAAAGATGGGGTACTGCTATATAGATGGTTAGATATACTAGTAAAGAGAGGGTACTGCTATATAGATGCTAGATATACTAGTAAAGAGAGGGTACTGCTATATAGATGCTTAGATATACTAGTAAAGAGGGGGTACTGCTATATAGATGCTTAGATATACTAGTAAAGAGGGGGTACTGTTATATGGATGCTTAGATATACTAGTAAAGAGAGGGTACTGCTATATAGATGCTTAGATATACTAGTAAAGAGGGGGTACTGTTATATAGATGCTTAGATTACTAGTAAAGAGGGGGGTACTGTTATATAGATGGTTAGATATACTAGTAAAGAGGGGGTACTGCTATATAAATGCTTAGATATACTAGTAAAGAGGGGGTACTGCTATATAGATGCTTATATATATTAGTAAAGAGGGGGTAGCATGCCCTATCATCCTCTCCCGTTACCGCTCGTATTCAGTATTATTTTGTACTTGGTGTTTCGTATCCATGTCTTTGTGTAATAAAAATTCCATATGCCTCTGTCATGTTAACGTCTATCATTATCATAATAAAAGTGGAACAAGTATTAAAGTACAGTTGTACGTTTTTGTATAATTTAGACTATAGGAAACATGTCGTAAAGCACAGCATCATACACCGGATTGTTCATAGCTACAGCTGTACATATGTATGTGTGTGTAATCTACATCTTTGAACCACTGATGTACAATTGTATATATGTGGCCACTAAATTCAGAAATAGAAGAAACACCAGATCATTAGACCTCGATATACAGAAATAAAACTAGACTAGAATTTGTGGCTGATCTAGTGATTTATCATATCATTTAAGTTCTATGCCAATGTACCGCCTAATTAGGATGTTAGGAGTTATCGTCTATTCCTAAACTTGATATTATATGCTGAGCTGTGAATTGCAACATATTCTACCATGTTTGCTATGCAACGCTAGTTTCGATTGCTTTAAAACCATGTATTATTTTCCAATAACACACGCTCATGCCAATAATACAAGCTCGTGAGTCACGGCTGTTACAATCTTATATATCTAATTTTCACACATTTTATATAAGGTTACTATAGCCAAGTGGGCTAATGGGTTAGTATTTCGTTAATTTCATCACGACGCTAGTTCGAATCCTACGGAGGCCCCCCTGTTTTATCTTTTTTTTTTTTTTTTTTTTTATACTTTTTTTTCTTATTTTGAAAATCAATACCATAATAATGTAGTGCCTGTAAAGAAATGTATAATTCATCAACAAATAATGCAATACTCAAGTAATAAATAACAAGGTTTTCCCAGGGTTTCTTTGCTGTTGTTCTATTAGAAAAAGGTCGATCTCAGAACTAAACAGTACATGGTAGAATTGAAATAATAAACTTTGACTCGTGTATTGTTGCAGGATATACAACTCGGACTCAGATAGTTTGCAATTTTTGCGGCCTTCGTTATTAATTTAATTGGAAAATATTCTCGTCCTCGTTGTATATCCTGCAACAATACACGAATCATCATTAATTATTTCTTAAATGTATTGGTAATTTGAGTATATTAACCCGCCATCCCTTAATAAGCAATCATTGTATATTATTTGATATTACCCACGTTTTGCACAAGATCACGTAGCCTAGAAGAACCTGAACCTGGTTTTTGCACCTTAGCAAATTTTCCGTTTTTATGTTGTAACTTTCGATAATTGTACATATTTGTAGGTGTCACCTGTATTACTTAATAAATATTGTTTTCAGCAAATTCGAAAACTTAAAAAAGCACCATGTAAAAGAAAAACAGCAATTTTTGTAAATCCCAAATGTATCAGTCGTCCTGAAAAAATCATACATAACGCAGAACGTCATAAATGACAAACAAAGCATTAACACATTTCATAACGAATTTAGTGTTAAATTCAATAGAGTCACAGTGCATTAAATTGTACCATATTGGAACTTGTTCAAATTATACTTATAATCAAGTTTTCAAAATCTAAGGATTTTAATCAACAGCAACAAAACATTAGCAATTAAAATTAACTTAAAGTACATGTGTATTGACATGCCCAATACAGTACGTATACTTTACATTCATGGTCCTCTCTGTAGTGGTCCCCCGAGGACGTAGCCCGAGGTGAATATGACTGCTGAGGATAGACAACATTTCATATCCCCTACCAAGAGGACCATACATTAATTATACCGAAAAGTATTACTCATGCTTAAAAAACAAATTAATAAACTAAAAATAATAGTATCAACTGTAATAAGTTCTGGAAAGATATATTTAAAAGTTGGATTAGATTAAACAAGTCCTTTTCTATGCAGCAAAATAGGTGAATCAAATTAAAAAACAAACCTTTAGGGTTTAATTATGACAATTAAGTTGGAAATAACTACATCTTTTATCCAGTATGGTTTAATGCTGGTGTACATACTATAGTTGACCTTATTTACATTATATTACCAACACCCTGGTGTTCGATCTTTATCTTTCCATGTTATATTCTAATGATTTATTTGATTAGGATAATTTGAAACTCAACAAATGATTTCTTAATTAAAAATCCACATGCAAGCCGAGATAATCAACTACTATGTCAGATAAAAATAAATTGAAACTCTAAGACACTTAATGATGCTGTCTACGTACCCTAGTACAAGCCTTAACAAAACTCGATAATATCACAATATATTGAAATGTGACCAATGTATGTTTAGCCATACTACTAATTACTTATACTATTATCTGTCTGATCATGTAACGTTATCCGTTATATATTTACTAGTTGGGTGACCCCTGAAGGATGACACAAAAAATGAAGCGTAGTAAGGGGCGATAACTCTGTTTCAGCAGTTTTCATCAAAATCGCTCAATATCTAAATTTCAACCGATGACAAGATTATGTGTTAATTGTTGGGCAGCGGGGGCCGAGTGGTTAAGGTGTCCCAACATTTTATCACCAGCTGTCCATCTCAGGGTTGCGAGTTCGAAACCCACGTGCGACAGTTACCTGGTACTGACCGCAGGTCGGTGGCTTTTTTCTCCGAGTACTTCGGCTTTTCTCAACCACCAAAACCAGGCACGTCCTTAAATGGTCCTGGCTTTTAATAGGACGTTAAACAAAAATAAGTAAAAATGTCTTGTTGCCAAGGAAATGAAACACATGATGTTGAATTTGCTGTCCCATAATATCCCCCTATTTCATTGAAATCAGACAATATCTAAATTTGGACCGATCAGAGGCCAGGAAATGGCGACCATTTAGGTAAAACGTGAAAATGAGGTGACCAGAGGGACCGGTGTCTCATGATGTACCTTTTGTTTGTTAGCTCACCTGGTCCGTCCGTCCGTTCGCCAACAATTGACTGATTTGACTTCTTCTTCATAACCTCTGATCGGAATTTCACCAAATTTGGTCAAAAGCATTCCTATGGGTAGGGGATTCAAAATTGTACAAATGATGGGGCTGACCCCCCGCCCCCCCCCCCCCCCACCCCCCCCCCCCCCCCCCCCAGGGGCCTGAGGGGCGGGGCCAAATGTAGTCATTTGAGCTATATTGATATAAACGACTTCTCTGAAAACGAGCAATGGATATCGCTCATATTTGCCTGGTAGCATCACTATGGGGTGAGGACTCAAAATTGTACAAATGGTAGGGCTGACCCCCTGGGGGGTGGGGGTGGGGCTGAGGGGCGGATCCAAACAGGGTCAATTTGGCTAAATTGATATAAACAACTTCTTCTCTGAAACTAAGCAAATGATATCTCTCATATTTTCCTTGTAGCACCTACTTGGGGTAGGGATTCAAAATTGTACAAGTGATGGGACTGACCCCCTGGGGGCCTCTGGGGCGGGGCCAAAAGTTGTCAATCGGGCTATATTGATATAAACGACTTCTTCTCTGAAACCGAGAATTGGATATCGCTCACATTTGCCTGGTAGCATCACTATGTGGTGGGGATTCAAAATTGTACATATGATGGGGCTGACCCCCCAGGGGCCTGAGGGGCGGGGCCAAATGTGGTCATTTGAGCTATATTGATATAAACGACTTCTTCTCTGAAACCGAGCAATGGATATCGCTCATATTTGCCTGGTAGCATCACTATGGGATGAGGACTCAAAATTGTACAAATGGTGGGGCTGACCCCCTGGGGGTCTGAGGGGCGGGCCAAGAGGGGTCAATTTGGCTAAATTGATACAAACAACTTCTCCTCTGAAACTAAGCAAAGGATATCTCTCATATTTTCCTTGTAGCACCTACTTGGGGTAGGGATTCAAAATTGTACAAATAGTGGGGCTAACCCCCTGGGGGTTTTAGGGGCGGGGGCCAAAAAGGGCCAGTTTGGCTAGATTGATATAAACGACCTCTTCTCTGAAACTAAGCAAAGGATATTGCTCATATTTGCCTGGTAGCACCTCCTTGGGGTAAGTATTCAAAATTGTACAAATGATGGGGCTGACCCCCCTGGGGACTGAGGGGCGGGCCAAAAGGGGTCAATTTGTCTAAATTGATATAAACTACTTCTTCTCTAAAACTAAGCAATGGATATCGCTCATATTCGCCTGGTAGCATCCCCTTGGGTAGAGATTCAAAATTGTACAATTGGTAGGGCTGACCCCCCTGGGGACTGAGGGGCGGGCCAAAAGGGGTCAATTTGTCTAAATTGATATAAACTACTTCTTCTCTAAAACTAAGCAATGGATATCGCTCATATTCGCCTGGTAGCATCCCCTTGGGTAGAGATTCAAAATTGTACAATTGGTAGGGCTGACCCCCCCCCCCCCCCCGGAGGCCTCTGGGGCGGGGCCAAAAGGGATCAATTTGGCTAAATTGACATTTTTAGAATTAAAATAAAACCAATGTTCATGTACCCATATAAAATGCTTATGATATATTGACATAGCAATACCAGTGACAAATATACTTAAGCATAGTTCTTGTTTCATATCTCATGAAACCAGGTGAGCGATACAGGCCCTCTGGCCTCTTGTTTGTTTATGTTTTACGGCCCATCGACAACTAGGGTCATTTAGGGCCAAACAATATACTATCATGTTTTATTTTTAAAGTTAAAATCAGATAAAATTTCTCATTCTTAAATGCATTCGTATTGTTTATTTAGATCATTATGATAAAAAAAGTTGGTTAAAATGGTAATATATATATATATGTACGAATAGATTATGTGAACTTAGAGTAAGGTAAAAGACATCAAAGTCTATAGAATAGATCGATTTCTTTCAAGTAGCTAAATATTGTTTTCGAATCCAAGGAACTGAAAAGGGTTTTCAAATCCGCGACTCGAAAGTATTTATCACGAATGTGCTTGAAATCGGAACATTCTATTAAAAAATGCTCCACTGTGAATTCAGCATCACATGCATAGCACACCGGTGGATCCTCTCGTTTCAAAAGGAACGAATGAGTAGGATATGTGTGCCCGGTACGGAGCCGAGAGAGGACAATTTCCTCTCTACGATCTTTCCGACTTGGTGTTGTTGTTTTAAGTTTCGGTTGTACTTTAAAAAGTTTGCTGCTCGCCTCGAGAGACCAGCGTTGCTGCCATTTGCATTGTATGGCAGAGCTAATTACAGGTTTGAAATCAGTATATGGTATTTTGATATATGTTTGTTGAAGATTTAGAACATGTTTTGCTTGACGGTCAACAAGTTCGTTGCCTTTAATCCCGACATGGCTCGGAATCCAAAGTAATGTTATTTTGCATTTTTTAAGATACGAGATATTCGTAAAACAAGGTTTTGTATGAGTATGTATTTTTGGATCTCGTAACTTTAAACTCTGAAGGACAGTTAGAGAGTCAGAACAAATGATTGCCTTTCTAATGCGTTGTTCATCGATAACGTCGAGGGCCAAAATGGCACATGCTTCCGCCGAGAAAATAGGGGCACCGTCTGGTGAGATCTGAACGTGATCATGGAAATCTGTAATGCACTCCCGAAAGGAGGATTTGTGTTCTTCGGGTAATGCACTCGATTTCGCCCTATCGTGTAGAGTAAGGTTAATATCTGATGTTACGACAAGCCATGGCGGTACATCCGATACGGTGTACTCACCTATGTTGTCTAAGCTTATGTTAAGTTCATGAAGAAAATTCGAAATTCTAATGCCAAATGTCGGTAAGAGTTTTTGGTTTTGAGTGAATAAGTTTCGGTATTGCCGATTGACAACAAGATCAAAAGCTGGATTTTTCGGGTTGGATTTCAATTGGGCGGCATATTGAAGAGCAAGTTTTTTCCTTGGGTCATTTAAAGATGGTTCATTTGCCTCTACATAAAGGCTCTGCACTGGTGTTGTTCGGAAAGCACCAAGTGCTAGACGTAATCCTTGGTTATGGATAGGATCCAACATTTGCAGGTAAGGATTCCATGCCGATCCATAAACGATGGACCCATAGTCGAGTTTTGATCGAATAAGTGCCCTATAAAGGCCCAAGAGCATTTCACGGTCCGCACCCCAGTCAGTATGCGAAAGTATGCGTAAAATGTTCATTGCCTTTGAGCACTTATCCTTCATGTGTTTAATATGTGGAACAAAGGAAAGTTTCGAATCGAAAATTAGTCCGAGGAATTTCGTCTGCTCGACAACTGGAATTTTGCTACCATTTAATGTTAGATCGGGATCATTATGTGGTTTTCGTTTTTGGCAGAAGTGCATGCAGACAGTTTTTGATCTGGAAAATTTGAAGCCGTTTTCATCTGCCCATGTTTGTAGTTTGCCTAAACATTGTTTAAGTTGTCCTTATATCGTGTGCATGTTCTTCGACCTATAGCAGATCAAGAAGTCATCGACGAATAGAGACTCTTCAGTTGACTTGCCGAGACATTTAGTTATACTGTTGATTTTCAGACTGAAAAGTGTTACGGAAAGGATCCCACCCTGAGGGACTCCCATTTCCTGTTTGGCTCTTTCAGAATAAGTTGATTAATATTTTTGGGGCTAACAAAGAAAAAGTATATATTCATAGCTATGTACTGACGCCACTGCACTCGCTTGAACGATGACGAGAATTATTATCGCCATTATTATTACAATGTATGCTGTAGATAGTGTATCGGGATTCGTGACTGGTATAATATTTCTACACAGTCTTTTGTCGGTCGGAGAAAAGATACGTGTGTATATATGTGTGCACGCATATTTACACATTGTGCATTTATAGACCTAACAAATGCAATGATATTCTTAAGATGGTAGCCCACACCTACCAAAACACGTTCCTATGGATAGACCTTTTTCATTTTATTTTCAGTGATTATTTCAGGTTACTTGGCGTCCACGAAAACAGGTTAGTACCTGTGACCAAACATCTCATGCAGCTAATGTAATGCTTTAAATAAAATGTCTCAATTTGATGCTATAATGAAGACGTCGATCTAGCTGTTATATATTGCAACATACTGGATATCTGCCACATTAGCTTCCGTAGAAATATATATGACCTCGCCAAGTAGTACGTGTTGTCGCCCGTCTATGATTTGGAGATGAGATTATGAGTTAGTTGTAAAGTTGTTATCATATTAATCAGAAGCCACCATAAATACTTTTATCATAGATATCTGGTGTAACATAATTGTCTTGTAAACGATAAAATATTGCTAACACCAATTCTACGTTAAAGTGGGGCATTGTGATGTCTTAATATTTGAAAATTCGTCATTGTTATGCTAGCTCGATATTTTATATTTAGTTCCCCCGGGGAATCCAGAATACAACACATTTTAAATGTTAAATACATTGAGAAATGACCTACACGTGACGTTATTTATATATTTTTGATTTACGTTTTCCGACATGACGGGTATCTCTCATGCATTACCATGAACCCAAAGTGAAATGGTATGACAATTCCGTGAAGTTTCTCAACGAAATCTACGATTTTCTTCCAATAATGACATTTAATTTCACTTTTTTGATGTGCATATATTTATAGTTAATAATTTCCAAGCTTTATTTGTACACTGTATAGAAAAAAGTTTACTACAGAACCGATAGGGCACGCCTTTCTGTAGAATTACTGTAGGAAACATTTACTATGAAATTAATCATTTCATACATTTAGTATATAAACGCTCTGACAAACATTTACCATAGAACCGCTATGGGTGTACTTTATCATAGAGCCGTTATGGTAGACAATTACCGTAGATCCGGTACCGCTTTGATAGACATGTACTCATTAACCGGTATGATAGACCTTTAACCATTGGTCACTATGACAGACGATAGAAGCCCTGTCTATATTTACACTTATAGAAACAACATAATAGATTTGTTTTGCGTAACCGTCACGGTTGGAAGGTGTCTCTTTATACCAGGAAAAACCCAACTTGATCTTGCATACCTTACAGTACGTCCGGCTCAGATTTAGTCACAATGTGACCAAAGTAAAGAGCAAGATGTAAGTTTTAAATCCAATTGTATCCTGGCACATTCCTCATCTGCTTCTGGCCATGTTGTGTTTTACCATATAATGACTTGATGCGTCGTATAGAGAGATCGTGAACTCCAATATTGGGCGTGATTCATCGTAAAAGATCGACTACAGAACAAAGAGTCGATTTGACACACCCTACAACTGCACATGGATATTTACCTTAATTAAGGAGGTATGGTATGATTTCTATTGTGAAACATAAGACATAAGGGGGACTTTGAGTTTATGTTTATATTATTAATATGTCCTTGTACAAATGTGTGGGATTGAGACATATCATATTTGAACATTTGCCTGCATGAGCATAAATGTATCCGTATATGCATAATACATATATGTGCACATGACTGTGGTTAAACAGAGTTCAACAACAGGTTGGTGTGTTAGGTTTCCTCGTTTAGTGTATGTCGTCTGCTAAATTTTGTGTTCATATAGTACAACTGCATGCATCACAGGTGAGTGAAATATGACGGGGTAGAATGTTGTTTTGAATAATGGCTACACACAGTGAAGACGCGTTCCCATTACAGTCTATGCAGTTTAATTTGAGTACTAGTTTCAGTAGGTTTCTCAAAGCATCTTAAATAAATACAATAATATCCACAATTAAAAGGACGTTTCTATTATTGAATCGATATCAAATATGTAATGACAAAAGCAAGCTTCCATATAATAATTTATTGATGAAAATCAATTATTTGACATCAAATGGGATATTTTATCACCAGAGTAGAATGATAGCTGCTGGCCAACATCCATTCTCATTTCTTAAGAATATTTCTGTTGTCACGGGATTATTTAGTATAATGGACAGTGACTGGCTCATTACCGAAATTGGTTATGATGTATTTGTTTGTTGACACTGTGGTTTATGGTTTGTTTGTGTGTTGACACTGTGGTATATGCAATATTTGTGTGTTGACACTGTGGTATATGCAGTATTTGTGTGTTGACACTGTGATATATGCTATATTTGTGTGTTGACACTGTGGTTTATGATATGTTTGTGTGTTGACACTGTGGTATATGGTGTATTTCTTTGTTGGCACTGTGATATACTGTATTTGTGTGTTGACACTGTGGTATATGGCGTATTTGTGTGTTGACACTGTAGATTATGGTGTATTTGTTTGTTGACACATTGGATTATGGTGTATTTGTGTGTTGACACTGTGGTATATGCAATATTTCTGTGTTGACACTGTGGTATATGCTGTATTTGTGTGTTGACACTGTGGTTTATGATATGTTTGTGTGTTGACACTGTGGTATATGGTGTATTTCTTTGTTGGCACTGTGGTATATACTGTATTTGTGTGTTGACACTGTGGTATATGGTGTATTTGTGTGTTGACACTGGTATATACTGTATTTGTGTGTTGACACTATGGGACATGCTGTATTTGTGTGTTGACACTGTGGATTATTCAGTCTTTGTGTGTTGAGAATGTGGTGTATACTGTATTTGTGTGATGACACTGGGGTATACATGATATATTTGAGGTGAAACTGTGATGTATGCTATATTTCTGTGTTGACAGAGTGGTATATACTGTATTTGTGTGTTACCACTGTGGTACATGTTGATATCCTTTATTTCTTTGTTGACACTGTGTTAGGTGTCCTTCACCTGACGCTCTGGCAAATGTATCCTTATTTATCCCGTTTTGGTTGATGTGTCGCTGTGATGACATTTTATTTGATATGTCTTTATATTAACGTCTTGTTTGACTCGTCCTTAACCTGAGCTGTTATAAATGTATCAATACCATACCGTTTTGCTTGATGTGTCCTTAACCTGACGCTGTCGTAAATGTGTCCTTATAATGACGTCTGTGTTATGTGTCCTTCACCTGACGCTGTGGTAAATGTTTCCATATATTAACGTCTATGTTATTAGTCCTTAACCTGACGCTGTGGTAAATGTGTCCTATAATGACGTCTGTGGCATGTGTCCCTCACCTGACGCTGTGGTAAATGTGTCCTTATATTGACGTTTTGTGTTACGTGTTCTTTACTCGACCATGAAGTAAATGCGTCTTTTTGGTGGCGTTTTCTTTTATGTGTCCTTAAACTGACGCTGTGATACATGTATTCTTATGATGAGGTTTTGTGGTATGCGTCCCTTACTTGTCGCCGTGATAAATGTATTATTATGATAAC
Organism: Pecten maximus; assembly: GCF_902652985.1. NCBI lineage: Eukaryota > Metazoa > Mollusca > Bivalvia > Pectinida > Pectinidae > Pecten > Pecten maximus. The sequence goes on along the minus strand of NC_047023.1, from coordinate 3,323,222 downwards.
GTTTTGTTGTATGTGGCCTTTACCTGTCGCTATGGTAAATGTGTCCTTTTTGTGTGATGTGCGATTTTTCTGATGATTTAATGGTCCAGTATATTCCTGCCTTTCGTCCTCCAAACATGCTTGTGGGGCATAAAGTCTAACACAAATATCACGCTAGAGTTTTGATGCGACTTTAATCTAATAAGTAAAGGTGTCAAGCTCGAAAATGTGGTCCATCAGTCCGATGACACTGTAAGATCGGACGTCAGTACCTCCAATATTTGTGGTACCATCGTTTTGCACTGATAGGACGAAGGCGATCACATAATACCAAACAGTCTGATAGTGTTAATGCTGAGTTACAGATGGTTTTTAATGTTTGATTTTAATTTAAGTACACTTTGTAATGGCAGGATTCATGATTAAGATATGCTGGACAAACAATAAATGGCTATCGTGAATGCACTGATTAAAGTACGCGTAAATCCTGGCTTCATTGAATGTCTCTTGTCATTTACTCAGACCTAACTAACTTAATAGATTTTGTTCGTAATCTAGCATTTCAAATGTATAATTCTAAATACAGACTTCATACATATTGTATTTACACAATGCAATGATTACATTGATTAAGATAAACTAATGTATTTTCACTGAAAGATTCACAGGAAAAGATGCGTAATGGTAAAGTTGCCTATCAGACATGCACTTAATTATGATGAGAATTGTTAAGATTTAAATAAAAAAAAATGTCATATTTCCATGTTGAGTTTTAACAATACGTATATATAATCAAATCAGGATCATTTAAACATCAAGTAAAACAGGCAAAAAACAATCTTGCATACTCCTACAAAGCTGGCCTCGATATCTGTATGCACATTATGGCTTCGATATGGGTGTCATGTCTAACTGCTGGGTGGGACATTTTTTTACCTTTGTGGTTAGATAACCACGCCGTACATTTAAACGGTGACAGGATCTCGACCGACTTAAACGACAATATTATACTCTGCATCATTATTCACATAGCTGTATTTTATCGGCGCTCGTGACATAAAGACGATTTTTACTTAAGAGCAAAGGCGATAGTTAGTGACATATTGGTGAGTCATTATTTAACTAGATAGTTGGACCTGGTGTATCACGGGGACTCACTTTTCTTTGGGAAGGCACCTATGGAGGATCTTTTCACAAAGTCATTGTTAGATTCTGTCGCTAAGTGTCGATATGTGCTTATGTGTTTAATTATTTACATTACCTATGTGGTAGCACACTACAGTAGGACAAACTGGCCATGGGCTATTTTTTTGTTAAGCAAATAACTCCTGTATTATGATTTGCATAAAAAATGAAAAAAATAAATGTATACTATAATTGGTATAGTCAGTATGAAGTAGTATATACAGGCTTCACATTTGTTAAAGGACTCAAACAACTAAATCAGTCAATCAGCTTGTGTTTCATGTAAACCAAGTCCCTGAGGAGAATGTGTTTCTTAGGTTTGAAGCTGTTTTCCTGAGTAATTAATATATGAAATGGGTACTTTCTATATACGAGAATAAAGTGTAGGGTCTTGAGGTTTAAAAAATCAAAAATATACACTCCTACTGAAAATATAATTGCGTAGGTAGGGGTTCCCCAGTGTACTGTTAATTTCAGGGTTACTGTCTTATATGCCATTAAACCTATACAATAACAGCATTTATCCAATAGAAAAAACTTCAAACTTTAATTTGATATGAATTTCACATTATTTGAACTTCAAACGAGCGAATAAAGGGATTGAGTCACTAGTAATAACATATAGTAAATTATTTAGTTGTGTGAGTCCTTTAAAGGTAACTACCACATGTCTAGGTGACCCTGACCTCCAGGTTTAATGACGTCTTTATTGTCCTTCATCACGTTGTGATAATGTTTCAATTAGGTCTAAAGTTTAATAAATACAATATACCCAATGTAAAATGTTTCTATTATTGGTCGTATCAAATTGTATGTCCTACAACTGAGCTCATGATAATGTTTATATGAAAATTTTATTTACTCAATGATTTTATCACCATGAGTAAATGGCTATGCTGGCCTTAAACATCCGGATTCATTTCTTAGATATTTTGTTGTACGCGTTATTTGGTATAATGGACGTGTGCTCTTACCGCATTGGTATAGTGTTTTTTGTTGATGTGGTTTGTTTGTTTTTGTTGACACTGTGGTATTCAAATTTGTGGTGCATGTGTATATGCTAGAGTTTGTGTGTTACACTGTGAATAGCTAATTGTTTACACTGTGGTATGTATGTGGTGTTACACGTGATATGGGTATTCTTTGTTGGCATGTATATACTATTTGTGTTACATGCTGGTTAATGGCTTTTATGTTGACACTGTAGATTATGGTGTATTTGTTTGTTGACACATTGGATTATGGTGTATTTGTGTGTTGACACTGTGGTATATGCAATATTTCTGTGTTGACACTGTGGTATATGCTGTATTTGTGTGTTGACACTGTGGTTTATGATATGTTTGTGTGTTGACACTGTGGTATATGGTGTATTTCTTTGTTGGCACTGTGGTATATACTGTATTTGTGTGTTGACACTGTGGTATATGATGTATTTGTGTGTTGACACTGGTATATACTGTATGTGTGTGTTGACACTATGGGACATGCTGTATTTGCGTGTTGGCACTGTGGATTATTCAGTCTTTGTGTGTTGAGAATGTGGTGTATACTGTATTTGTGTGATGACACTGGGGTATACATGATATATTTGAGGTGAAACTGTGATGTATGCTATATTTCTGTGTTGACAGAGTGGTATATACTGTATTTGTGTGTTACCACTGTGGTACATGTTGATATCCTTTATTTCTTTGTTGACACTGTGTTAGGTGTCCTTCACCTGACGCTCTGGCAAATGTATCCTTATTTATCCCGTTTTGGTTGATGTGTCGTTGTGATGACATTTTATTTGATATGTCTTTATATTAACGTCTTGTTTGACTCGTCCTTAACCTGAGCTGTTATAAATGTATCAATACCATACCGTTTTGCTTGATGTGTCCTTAACCTGACGCTGTGGTAAATGTGTCCTTATAATGACGTCTGTGTTATGTGTCCTTCACCTGACGCTGTGGTAAATGTTTCCATATATTAACGTCTATGTTATTAGTCCTTAACCTGACGCTGTGGTAAATGTGTCCTATAATGACGTCTGTGGCATGTGTCCCTCACCTGACGCTGTGGTAAATGTGTCCTTATATTGACGTTTTGTGTTACGTGTTCTTTACTCGACCATGAAGTAAATGCGTCTTTTTGGTGGTGTTTTCTTTTATGTGTCCTTAAACTGACGCTGTGATACATGTATTCTTATGATGAGGTTTTGTGGTATGCGTCCCTTACTTGTCGCCGTGATAAATGTATTATTATGATAACGTTTTGTTGTATGTGACCTTTACCTGTCGCTATGGTAAATGTGTCCTTTTTGTGTGATGTGCGATTTTTCTGATGATTTAATGGTCCAGTATATTCCTGCCTTTCGTCCTCCAAACATGCTTGTGGGGCATAAAGTCTAACACAAATATCACGCTAGAGTTTTGATGTGACTTTAATCTAATAAGTAAAGGTGTCAAGCTCGAAAATGTGGTCCATCAGTCCGATGACACTGTAAGATCGGACGTCAGTACCTCCAATATTTGTGGTACCATCGTTTTGCACTGATAGGACGAAGGCGATCACATAATACCAAACAGTCTGATAGTGTTAATGCTGAGTTACAGATGGTTTTTAATGTTTGATTTTAATTTAAGTACACTTTGTAATGGCAGGATTCATGATTAAGATATGCTGGACAAACAATAAATGGCTATCGTGAATGCACTGATTAAAGTACGCGTAAATCCTGGCTTCATTGAATGTCTCTTGTCATTTACTCAGACCTAACTAACTTAATAGATTTTGTTCGTAATCTAGCATTTCAAATGTATAATTCTAAATACAGACTTCATACATATTGTATTTACACAATGCAATGATTACATTGATCTATGATAAACTAATGTATTTTCACTGAAAGATTCACAGGAAAAGATGCGTAATGGTAAAGTTGCCTGTCAGACATGCACTTAATTATGATGAGAATTGTTAAGATTTAAATAAAAAAAAATGTCATATTTCCATGTTGAGTTTTAACAATACGTATATATAATCAAATCAGGATCATTTAAACATCAAGTAAAACAGGCAAAAAACAATCTTGCATACTCCTACAAAGCTGGCCTCGATATCTGTATGCACATTATGGCTTCGATATGGGTGTCATGTCTAACTGCTGGGTGGGACATTTTTTTACCTTTGTGGTTAGATAACCACGCCGTACATTTAAACGGTGACAGGATCTCGACCGACTTAAACGACAATATTATACTCTGCATCATTATTGACATAGCTGTATTTTATCGGCGCTCGTGACATAAAGACGATTTTTACTTAAGAGCAAAGGCGATAGTTAGTGACATATTGGTGAGTCATTATTTAACTAGATAGTTGGACCTGGTGTATCACGGGGACTCACTTTTCTTTGGGAAGGCACCTATGGAGGATCTTTTCACAAAGTCATTGTTAGATTCTGTCGCTAAGTGTCGATATGTGCTTATATGTTTAATTATTTACATTACCTATGTGGTAGCACTCTACAGTAGGACAAACTGGCCATGGGCTATTTTGTTGTTAAGCAAATAACTCCTGTATTATGATTTGCATAAAAAATGAAAAAAATAAATGTATACTATAATTGGTATAGTCAGTATGAAGTAGTATATACAGGCTTCACATTTGTTAAAGGACTCAAACAACTAAATCAGTCAATCAGCTTGTGTTTCATGTAAACCAAGTCCCTGAGGAGAATGTGTTTCTTAGGTTTGAAGCTGTTTTCCTGAGTAATTAATATATGAAATGGGTACTTTCTATATACGAGAATAAAGTGTAGGGTCTTGAGGTTTGGAAAATCAAAAATATACACTCCTACTGAAAATAGAATGGCGTAGGATTCGAGGTGTAAAAAGGCGGGAATTCCCCAGGTAGGGGTTCCCCAGTGTACTGTTAATTTCAGGGTTACTGTCTTCCGAGTACCCATGTGCTCTTATATGCCATTAAACCTATACAATAACAGCATTTATCCGATAGAAACAATTTCAAACTTTAATTTGATATGAATTTCACATCATTTGAACTTCAAACGAGCGAATAAAGGGATTGGGTCACTAGTAATAACATATAGTAAATTATTTAGTTGTGTGAGTCCTAAAACAAAAATTGATAAATTGGTTCCGGATTTTCCGCAAGTGTGTTTAAAATCGAAGTCGACAGAAAAGGTGAGATAACGGGAAACTTAATTTACAACATATGTCAAAACCAGATTAATTCTGTCTTTGGGATAGAGATATTTAATTTTAAATAGGAGTCAATTTTTGAGGATTTTTAAGCTGTTACCATGGTATTCACAGCTATAAAAATCTTAGAAAATATCGGTTTACTTATCTTTCAGAGCTGTATCAAAATTGCAAATGTTGTACAGATTACAAATAATTATACTTTATTAGAGGTTATATGTAGGGTTAACTTTGCCATATTTTTTCAGAATTGGGAATTTTTACTGTACACTACTACCTGTATGACTTCAAAAACTTATCTACGTAAGACTTTTTTGTGTAGTTTTCTAATTAATCCGTTTCGTAGTCACTTAATATTAGTTTAGACCAGTACAACTTACTAATGTAGCTGTCTGAATTGCTTGTATTGTGTTTCAGCTCATTTTTAGGTATTACCTACAGTTTTTCTTTTGGCCATATTATTTTCATATTAGTCGGAATTCCGGCTATATGACAACAAGTGGGAACATCTTTGTTTTCAGACATGATTCTGGATTCATATACACAAGTAGATATCATTTTTGTGTTGACCAGTGATGTGAGATTGCTGTGTGGGAAATTCCCCATTGGAAATCTTAGATATTTAAAAAGTTTACTGTACTTTCGGCGAATTTTCTCAGAATGCAATGAGAATTAATTTCAGTGGGTGTTATATACATATGGTAGAGTATCTCTGCTAATGATATTGAAGGATTAAAGGATAATGACGTCTGTCCGGTCAGTCGAGCGTCATTACAGCAGCTTAATTGTCCCCCCCCCCATTCTGACAGATCACTCAGACACCCCACCTGAGGGAGCAGAACGGCTATGTTTGATTCCCAGATTAAATCTGGTTACCAATGTTTATTTATATCAAATAAGCATACTCTTCACCAGTACAAGACACACTCCTAGTGCCTCCAGTCTCTTTACATGTTTTAAAAAATCTTGGTTTTTTAATCAATTTTTAGGTATTTATTATATAATTATTTAAAAGTTGATAAAACGGCATTGAATTCGGTTATAAGTTTCAAATCATTAGTTTATCAAGGGTACATATGTTTGTCACAATGCTCCAATTTAGAAAAAATATATAATGTTTAAAACTGATAGGTAAACGAGGGTATCAATATAGGTGAGGTCATTGTTACTCTTGGCACGGTCAAGGTCAGATGTGCCAGCACATCAATGGAGACAATCTGCTATTACAGGAGAACTGCTGAATGCAGGTTGCTGTGACTTGAGAATTGTATCTGCAGAACATTAAAGATTATTTTTTATGAGTTTACGGCTAAAGAAAAAAATAAAGATTTGCTCTTAAAGGACTCACACAACTAAATCAGCCAATCAGCTTGTGTTTCATGTAAACCAAGTCCCTGAGGAGAATGTGTTTCTTAGTTTTGAAGCTGTTTTCCTGAGTAATTAATATATGAAATGGGTACTTTCTATATACGAGAATAAAGTGTAGGGTCTTGAGGTTTGGAAAATCAAAAATATACACTCCTACTGAAAATAGAATGGCGTAGGATTCGAGGTGTAAAAAGGCGGGAATTCCCCAGGTAGGGGTTCCCCAGTGTACTGTTAATTTCAGGGTTACTGTCTTCCGAGTACCCATGTGCTCTTATATGCCATTAAACCTATACAATAACAGCATTTATCCGATAGAAACAATTTCAAACTTTAATTTGATATGAATTTCACATCATTTGAACTTCAAACGAGCGAATAAAGGGATTGGGTCACTAGTAATAACATATAGTAAATTATTTAGTTGTGTGAGTCCTAAAACAAAAATTGATAAATTGGTTCCGGATTTTCCGCAAGTGTGTTTAAAATCGAAGCCGACAGAAAAGGTGAGATAACGGGAAACTTAATTTACAACATATGTCAAAACCAGATTAATTCTGTCTTTGGGATAGAGATATTTAATTTTAAATAGGAGTCAATTTTTGAGGATTTTTAAGCTGTTACCATGGTATTCACAGCTATAAAAATCTTAGAAAATATCGGTTTACTTATCTTTCAGAGCTGTATCAAAATTGCAAATGTTGTACAGATTACAAATAATTATACTTTATTAGAGGTTATATGTAGGGTTAACTTTGCCATATTTTTTCAGAATTGGGAATTTTTACTGTACACTACTACCTGTATGACTTCAAAAACTTATCTACGTAAGACTTTTTTGTGTAGTTTTCTAATTAATCCGTTTCGTAGTCACTTGATATTAGTTTAGACCAGTACAACTTACTAATGTAGCTGTCTGAATTGCTTGTATTGTGTTTCAGCTCATTTTTAGGTATTACCTACAGTTTTTCTTTTGGCCATATTATTTTCATATTAGTCGGAATTCCGGCTATATGACAACAAGTGGGAACATCTTTGTTTTCAGACATGATTCTGGATTCATATACACAAGTAGATATCATTTTTGTGTTGACCAGTGATGTGAGATTGCTGTGTGGGAAATTCCCCATTGGAAATCTTAGATATTTAAAAAGTTTACTGTACTTTCGGCGAATTTTCTCAGAATGCAATGAGAATTAATTTCAGTGGGTGTTATATACATATGGTAGAGTATCTCTGCTAATGATATTGAAGGATTAAAGGATAATGACGTCTGTCCGGTCAGTCGAGCGTCATTACAGCAGCTTAATTGTCCCCCCCCCATTCTGACAGATCACTCAGACACCCCACCTGAGGGAGCAGAACGGCTATGTTTGATTCCCAGATTAAATCTGGTTACCAATGTTTATTTATATCAAATAAGCATACTCTTCACCAGTACAAGACACACTCCTAGTGCCTCCAGTCTCTTTACATGTTTTAAAAAATCTTGGTTTTTTAATCAATTTTTAGGTATTTATTATATAATTATTTAAAAGTTGATAAAACGGCATTGAATTCGGTTATAAGTTTCAAATCATTAGTTTATCAAGGGTACATATGTTTGTCACAATGCTCCAATTTAGAAAAAATATATAATGTTTAAAACTGATAGGTAAACGAGGGTATCAATATAGGTGAGGTCATTGTTACTCTTGGCACGGTCAAGGTCAGATGTGCCAGCACATCAATGGAGACAATCTGCTATTACAGGAGAACTGCTGAATGCAGGTTGCTGTGACTTGAGAATTGTATCTGCAGAACATTAAAGATTATTTTTTATGAGTTTACGGCTAAAGAAAAAAATAAAGATTTGCTCTTAAAGGACTCACACAACTAAATCAGCCAATCAGCTTGTGTTTCATGTAAACCAAGTCCCTGAGGAGAATGTGTTTCTTAGTTTTGAAGCTGTTTTCCTGAGTAATTAATATATGAAATGGGTACTTTCTATATACGAGAATAAAGTGTAGGGTCTTGAGGTTTGGAAAATCAAAAATATACACTCCTACTGAAAATAGAATGGCGTAGGATTCGAGGTGTAAAAAGGCGGGAATTCCCCAGGTAGGGGTTCCCCAGTGTACTGTTAATTTCAGGGTTACTGTCTTCCGAGTACCCATGTGCTCTTATATGCCATTAAACCTATACAATAACAGCATTTATCCGATAGAAACAATTTCAAACTTTAATTTGATATGAATTTCACATCATTTGAACTTCAAACGAGCGAATAAAGGGATTGGGTCACTAGTAATAACATATAGTAAATTATTTAGTTGTGTGAGTCCTAAAACAAAAATTGATAAATTGGTTCCGGATTTTCCGCAAGTGTGTTTAAAATCGAAGCCGACAGAAAAGGTGAGATAACGGGAAACTTAATTTACAACATATGTCAAAACCAGATTAATTCTGTCTTTGGGATAGAGATATTTAATTTTAAATAGGAGTCAATTTTTGAGGATTTTTAAGCTGTTACCATGGTATTCACAGCTATAAAAATCTTAGAAAATATCGGTTTACTTATCTTTCAGAGCTGTATCAAAATTGCAAATGTTGTACAGATTACAAATAATTATACTTTATTAGAGGTTATATGTAGGGTTAACTTTGCCATATTTTTTCAGAATTGGGAATTTTTACTGTACACTACTACCTGTATGACTTCAAAAACTTATCTACGTAAGACTTTTTTGTGTAGTTTTCTAATTAATCCGTTTCGTAGTCACTTAATATTAGTTTAGACCAGTACAACTTACTAATGTAGCTGTCTGAATTGCTTGTATTGTGTTTCAGCTCATTTTTAGGTATTACCTACAGTTTTTCTTTTGGCCATATTATTTTCATATTAGTCGGAATTCCGGCTATATGACAACAAGTGGGAACATCTTGGTTTTCAGACATGATTCTGGATTCATATACACAAGTAGATATCATTTTTGTGTTGACCAGTGATGTGTGATTGCTGTGTGGGAAATTCCCCATTGGAAATCTTAGATATTTAAAAAGTTTACTGTACTTTCGGCGAATTTTCTCAGAATGCAATGAGAATTAATTTCAGTGGGTGTTATATACATATGGTAGAGTATCTCTGCTAATGATATTGAAGGATTAAAGGATAATGACGTCTGTCCGGTCAGTCGAGCGTCATTACAGCAGCTTAATTGTCCCCCCCCCCCATTCTGACAGATCACTCAGACACCCCACCTGAGGGAGCAGAACGGCTATGTTTGATTCCCAGATTAAATCTGGTTACCAATGTTTATTTATATCAAATAAGCATACTCTTCACCAGTACAAGACACACTCCTAGTGCCTCCAGTCTCTTTACATGTTTTAAAAAATCTTGGTTTTTTAATCAATTTTTAGGTATTTATTATATAATTATTTAAAAGTTGATAAAACGGCATTGAATTCGGTTATAAGTTTCAAATCATTAGTTTATCAAGGGTACATATGTTTGTCACAATGCTCCAATTTAGAAAAAATATATAATGTTTAAAACTGATAGGTAAACGAGGGTATCAATATAGGTGAGGTCATTGTTACTCTTGGCACGGTCAAGGTCAGATGTGCCAGCACATCAATGGAGACAATCTGCTATTACAGGAGAACTGCTGAATGCAGGTTGCTGTGACTTGAGAATTTTATCTGCAGAACATTAAAGATTATTTTTTATGAGTTTACGGCTAAAGAAAAAAATAAAGATTTGCTCTTAAAGAACTCACACAACTAAATCAGCCAATCAGCTTGTGTTTCATGTAAACCAAGTCCCTGAGGAGAATGTGTTTCTTAGTTTTGAAGCTGTTTTCCTGAGTAATTAATATATGAAATGGGTACTTTCTATATACGAGAATAAAGTGTAGGGTCTTGAGGTTTGGAAAATCAAAAATATACACTCCTACTGAAAATAGAATGGCGTAGGATTCGAGGTGTAAAAAGGCGGGAATTCCCCAGGTAGGGGTTCCCCAGTGTACTGTTAATTTCAGGGTTACTGTCTTCCGAGTACCCATGTGCTCTTATATGCCATTAAACCTATACAATAACAGCATTTATCCGATAGAAACAATTTCAAACTTTAATTTGATATGAATTTCACATCATTTGAACTTCAAACGAGCGAATAAAGGGATTGGGTCACTAGTAATAACATATAGTAAATTATTTAGTTGTGTGAGTCCTAAAACAAAAATTGATCAATTGGTTCCGGATTTTCCGCAAGTGTGTTTAAAATCGAAGCCGACAGAAAAGGTGAGATAACGGGAAACTTAATTTACAACATATGTCAAAACCAGATTAATTCTGTCTTTGGGATAGAGATATTTAATTTTAAATAGGAGTCAATTTTTGAGGATTTTTAAGCTGTTACCATGGTATTCACAGCTATAAAAATCTTAGAAAATATCGGTTTACTTATCTTTCAGAGCTGTATCAAAATTGCAAATGTTGTACAGATTACAAATAATTATACTTTATTAGAGGTTATATGTAGGGTTAACTTTGCCATATTTTTTCAGAATTGGGAATTTTTACTGTACACTACTACCTGTATGACTTCAATTACTTACTTGAAATTGAAATCATTAAGTTTGCGAATGTTCTGAGCCGTTTTGGGCACTACACATTGAATTAAGAAAAATGTATGTTACATTGGATAAATCCGTCTATTATCAAATGTTGGGATCTGGTATGGTAACATTTTATCGCTACGAAGTTATTTCGTACACTAATTTTCATTACATGACACTATACTACACATTTACGAAATTACGAAATCAATACCCTATTCATGATCAGTTTATCTATTTCAATCTACAAAAATTGTTAACATATGCTGAAATTTGAATTCAAGTTTGCCTGCTTTATAAATCATTGATGGAATGCATACATCAGTGTCTTGATGCATATCTGTACTTCCATGCTGGTTGAGACGTCACCCAGGACCGGCTTGGGTCTTTCATGAGAGAACAAGCCATTTGCACTGAGCCTCTAAATAGCAATCCACGAAATGCTCTGTGGTGTATTTAAGTCAGGCACTGATTTACAATCCTGATGTTAGGACCTGTTGCAAAGTGGTTATCATTAACATGCCAAATGTTCTTATAGACCTGGGTATCGTCCGTTCACATCAGCAAGTATAAACATGCAATTGCAATATTTAGCTGCAATGTTTCCAACAGAGAAAGAACAGTACGTTTGGTTAGTCTACAAAAAAGATGTCAATATTTTTCGACTAGGCGACATTATTTGTGCAAACTGTGTAATACTGAAGTGTTAAACTCTTATATACGGATAAAAACCTACCTGTATACTAATTTCTCACCACCTGTGTATTGAGTTCTAAAGCAGTGGTGTGTTAGAACGATGCCACGAGAATTAAACTAATATTCATCAATGTTTTATATGCAGGTGACCCAGTGATCATCTATCTAACACTAGAGAGGTTGTATCACTACGGAGCAGAACTATGGAAAGCTACGTGAGTTGGTTGTTTTTACTTTTAGATCCTGTTTTAATTACATGCACTTCTATTGGAAATGCCATATATGGTTATGTTGAATAAGTCCATGAACATTTCAAATGTCCATATATTATCGACATGAAATAATCGCATTAATGCATGTTTTCTAAATGGCATGAATACAAAATACTAGTAGTACAAAAATGGACGTAAGTTATTCAGTACCGCTAAACTGTGAGTTGTGGCGTTTATCTGAAATATGCATAGACATACCCCCGACAACATCCTCATTTTAACAGGTTATTGATAGGACAACGAATGATCGTCTGTATGTTTTGGGGATTACGTTCAAGGTGCTGCCTTTCCAATATAAAAACAAGAGGTCAATGGCCACTTAGGTTTCTGACAACTTTTTTTCTATTATCTGAGAAGACCCATTGTGTTTTATTTTGTTCATAATGTCAATATACAACTCACACATATTCGGTAAAATGGTATACTTCTTAACGGCTGTATTTCCCAGCAAAACTGTTACACGTAGAAAATTGTGTAATTGACAAGTTCTAACATTGCGTGCTACTTTTGAAGAATGCGTTTTGTATTTAAACCAAGATTAACTGATTAAAGACTGCTATATAGATGCTTAGATATATTAGTAAAGATGGGGTACTGCTATATAGATGCTTAGATATACTAGTAAAGAGGGTGTAGCATGTCCTATCATCCCCCCCCCCCCGTTACCGCTCGTATTAAGTATTTGTATATAAGTTTTGTACTCGGTGTTTCGTATACATGTCTATGTGTATTTAAACATACCCACACGCCTTTGTCATGCTAACCTCTATCATTATCATTATAAAACTGTAACAATTATGAAAATGCAGTTGTATTATCTAGAATATAGGAAACCTGTCGTTAAACACAGCATCATACAGCTGATGCTGGCCTAGTGAGCAGGGGGTAACATGCAACGCTAACCACTGATGTTACAGCTCGTATTAAGTATTATTCTGCACATATGTATGTGTGTGTAATACGACCATGACCGCTGATGTATAAATGTGGCCACAAAATTAAGAAATAAAAAACCCCCACCAGATTACTAGACCTCGATATTTAGAAATAAACCCAAAACAAACTAGTACAGATAACATGCATTTGTAACTGATCTAGTGAATTATAGCTGGTGAGTTTTCATATCATTTCTGTGTCCATGTACCGCTTTTTAGGATATTAAGACTTATCGTCTATTCCTCAACTTTGCTATTATAGGCTGAGCTGTGAATTACAACATAATAAAGGGAATCGAATCAGACTACAAATAACCTGTCCAACAGCATTCCGAGTTATAGTAAATCAAAATAAGTAAACGTACTAAGCTAATAAATGGCAAGAATCGTTCTTCCGGCCGAGAGCCTCGTTTAGTCTCTTCTTAAAATACATCAGTGTCTCATTAATGCGTCAAGAGACATGGCTTGATACAACACTGATTTCTTAGAAAATGTTTGTCGTAAAGATAACAGAAAAACTGATCAAATCATACATGTTCAAATAATAAGTTAGACAAAATGGAAACAAGACCAATCATATTTGATTACACCTCACTCATATTTAGTAAGCTTGTAGTTAAAGGTACCATTAGATTCGTTCGAGCGAAATGATTGGTGCATTGCAAAGCAAATTAGAATAACGATGACCGAAAATGTAACGAAAATTGTCGTTACAGCAGTCAGCTACTCTCTTAGCCAAGGCATTACAAAATAAAGTTTAAACAATGTTTTGACTATACGATGTTGATCTACATTAATACGACATTTTCAAGATAAAATACTCATTAATAACAAATATTTGTTATTTTATGATAAAAAAATACCATATCCCTAGCAATACAAATTCGATGGGAATTGTATTTAGTAAAGTATGTGTGTGATTCGGTCACCTGAATGTACTGGTGTGAGTATATTCATGACGGTTTAACTTTAAGCTGTACTTTCACTTGCTAGTACATTACTTGCAACGTAACTCTGATTCAACCGTGCCCTGAGGAAAACTTTCGTCTAAAACTTTTACCTCAAAAGAGTCATCCATTCTACAGGAAATGAAAATGTTTAAGCTTACTGCTGCTCACAGCTGGTTGTAAAAACGACTCGCAGCTAGGATTATAAAACATATTCCCATGTACATATACATTGTAAACCGGACACCTGACCGAACAGTCTGCTAATGAACCCAGGGGGAAAGAAAGTTATACAATTTCCAATATATACATAATGTAATAGATCAGCTTGTTATAGAACCTAGTGAAGGTTTACGATAGCTGACATTGATTTTACCAGTGAACATAACTGATTTCGCTTTCCAAAAAGTGTTGATATATCGTCTGTTCTAAATATACATTAAGACTAAACATAAACGAAGATGGTATGTTATTTAGTGGACTACATGTCAGCATACATTGCTGGAAATATGTAGAGCAATTGTTGAATTTACGTTCAGAACTACCAGCCCTGTTACCACCGTATTCAAAATCTACCGCTTCGCAACTAACTGCTACACGTGGAAACTCAAATTTTGAAGTAGGAAGTACAAATCGATTATCAACCGCGATGTTAAACCTTTAATCATTAACCGCTATATTAAACCTTTCATCATTAACCGCTATGTTAAACCTTTATGACAGACATTTAATCGTAAACCGCGATGACAGACTTTTGATCATTCCGCTGACATACCGTTAACAATTAAACGCTAAGACAGACCTTTATAATTAACCACAATGACAGACATTCAATTATTAACCGCTACGATGGACCTTTAATAATTAACCGCTATGACAGACTTTTAATCATTAACCGCTATAACAGATATTTTCTTATAACCGGTTTGACTTATATTTACTCTAGAACTGCGATGGGAGACATTTACTAAAGAACCGTTATTCAGACATTTACAACACAGGCGCTTGCATTATAAATCATCGTTCATTGACAAAACTCTTCAAATAATCGTAAATTAGACGAAACTCTTCAGCGAGCCGAAGCATTTTCCGGACAAAATGCATGCGGAGATGACCCCCAAAAGTACACCTGACGACTGACGATCATATAATCGCATGACCTTTGAACCCCGTATGTAAATGAAGAATCTGGACAGGCTGAGGGAGCCGTTTGAAAAATGGCGTTCTGAGCGAGGAATTCGGCGATGTTTTCACGGATTATTGTGTTTTGGATGTAACAATTCGTATTGAGTGGCACGGTAGGTTAAAGATGAATGTTTTCTGATGACGGTCGCATATAGTGTGCGCCGTGTCAGTTTGAATAAAAGTGTTTTTTAGTCGATTGAAGTGTGGTGGTCTGCCGTTTCGCTCGTGGCGGAGTTGCCAACCTTGAGCTTAACAGATTACACTGACCACTGTCATATCAATTTTTTTTTTTGAAAGTCGCATGTTCTATGCAAGCGCCTGTGATTTACAATAGAAGCCCTGTCTACATTTACACTTATATAAACAACATGATAGATTTGTTTTGCGTAACCGTTACGGTTGGAAGGTGTCTCGTTATACCAGGAAAAACCAAACTTGACCGTGACCTGCAGTACGTCTGGCTCAAACTTAGTCACAATGTGACCATAGTAAAGAGCAAGATGTAAGTTTTAAATCCAATTTTATCCTGGCCAAAATTTACTGCTTCTGGCCAGGTTGTGTTGATGACTTGCAGTGTCGTATCACGAGATCGAGAATTCGGGGATGATTCTTCTTAAAAGACGGTCCAATTACAAAGAGTCGATTTGACACACCCTACGACTACACATGGATGTTTACCGTAATTAAGCAGGTATGATATGATTTCTACTGTAAAACATTAGGGGAATACTTTGAGTTAACGCTCATATCTTTAATGTCCTTGAACAAAAATATGGAATTCAGACATATTGTATTGGACAGTTGTCTGCACGAGCAAACATGTATCCGTATATACATATATGTGAACACGACTGTAGTTAAAACAGAGTTCAACAACAGGTTTGTGTGTTAAGTTTCCTCGCTTAATGTATGTCGTCTGCTAGATTTATTGTTGTATAATATTCTTTTTCGAAGATAGTGAGAAATGAAACTAGGGACCATGATATACAAACTTTTCTTTTCTCATAATCAAGTAAAGGGTGTAAGTATCAAACTGTTTATCATGTAAAATGTTGGACAGTCTGGGGCGCGTAGAGCTGGAGACTGTCCAATAGTTTACATTATAGTCAGTTAGGGCTGATATCTTACTTAAAACACACGTCCCTTTGTGTTCAGAGTAGGACATTTTGATATCTATTGAGTATGTGCAATCAACCAACAATGCTGTTAAGAACTGCATACACCACATATGACGGGGTAGAATTTTGTTTCATTCGGATAATGTCTAAACAAAGAAGGAGCGTTCCCAAAACAGTTCGTGTAGTTTATTAGGTCATCTGACCCGAAGTGTCAGGCTGACCTGTAGTCATGATGCTTCGTCCGTCTTCGTGCGCCGTCCGCCGTCCGCCGTGCGCCGTTCGTCGTGCGTAAACTTTTCACATTTCAAGATTCTTCTCAAATTTCAATAGTGGGATTGAGCTTAAACTTGCCTGAAATGATCCTGAGATGGTCCTGACCAAGTGTTATTATTTTTCAGTTATGTCAGAAATCCAAGATGGTCGCCATGGCAGCTATCTTGAAAAACACATTTTAAACTTTTCCAGTTCCACTGGTGCCACTGAGCTGAAAATTGGTGAGGATGCTAAGGAAGGAGAGCCAACAAGGTGTTATATTTCGGCCTCGTAAAGTCATTGACATGGCAGCCACGGCGGCCATTTTGTAACATGATTGCACAATCATGGTTTATCTGAACAACACCTATTTCAAACTTCTCAAATTTCACCAGTGGGAAATCCAAGATGGCCGCCATGGCCAAAAGTGCCACTTTATACATGCTACAGAGAATACATAATACAGTAGTATGAGGGTCTTTAATTTAGAGTCAGATGTCCGTTAAGGCCATGGGCCTCTTGTTTATAACTGTATGTGTGATACATTCTATAATTGCACCGTACTTTTGGATATTTTGGATATGGTTATATTTTGGTTTTACGAAACAATCGTTGGAACATTATCCAGATTTAAGAAACTGTATTTCCGTTAAGTTTCTATAACTCATTACTAACTTTCGTATGCTGTTGTGTATTGAATGTTGTTTCCTGATTAAAACGTGTCAATAAAGGTATGCTTTCACCTAAATGTGTCAATGTTAGAAGTGTGTGTAGGAAGTTGTATGAAGATATAGAAGCCATGGGCTGGTACTTCATTGTTACAAGTTGGTTGTTTACTTCCCTTTTATACTTTCCTTACACTTGGCTGGCCATTGGCTGGTTACTTTCCTTCAGTCTTTCAGTCTGTGTTTTGGGGTAGCTGCTTTTTATAATATAGTGTGGAAGATGGTTTTATCCTGTGGTGCTGTAGCTAGTTATGGTTACTAGTTGTTTTATATTGTCAATGATGAATTATCGAATAAATGTAGGACATGTATTTAATTCTTGTGTGGTTTATATATTCAAAGCACGGTACTATCAAGTATAATTAAGAACCTGGATTGTAGGGAAAATCAAACCGTTACACTACTATGTTCTCAGTAAATACCTATTCAAGCAAAGGTTATATCTCAGGTAGGTGATTCGAATCCTCTCACTTAGCCTTTTTAATTTCTATATACGTGTCCACGCGGCGCGACATGGCTTTTAAATATATTTTTACTTTGTTTTAAATCTGTGGCAAATTACATTTTACTTATCGGGATCGAAATTTATATTATTTATGTAGCGTATCGCAGCGCAAACAGATCAATTACAGGTCAGCGCCAAAATTTAACACACATGATGGTAAACACCAAAATCTTACGTACCAATATCTAACCACCATATTTTAAGCAAAAACCCCAATTTTAGCTACGCCAAAATATCCAAAGTACGGTATGTTATCCATCAGTTCTTTTGTAAAAAACAGAAGTGAAGAATGTTTCCAGCACCTCAGCCATTTCTTTGTCACTGTTGGTAACCTTGGTTCCTATTGCCAATGTGAATATCTAACACGTTGGTTTTGCCTTCGATTGAACATGGTTTCTAAGTACTTAGGATTAGTTTTAGCTTGTGTTTCTATGCTATTTTGTTGCATTTTTGACATTTCTATTTTCTAGTTTCGAACATGACAATATCCCCGATATGTTTTTGTCATTAAACTAAGAAGTCGTTTACACCTTATTTGTTGGGGGAAAAAACCAATTATATCCATCGGTACCACGCAGCTTTTCTTCTTGAGTGATTTACTTAACCTACATACTTTGATACACATATTTATTATTATTATTTTTTGCTTGTGTACATTAGAAACAATGTGGTCTGTCACACAAGTTATGCGAACTGTACCGTTTTGTTTTGTTTGGTTTATTTTGTTTAACGTCCTATTAACATCTAAGGACATTTAAGGACGGCCACCCTTGCGTGCGACATGCATGCATGTGTTGAGTGCGTATGTATGTTTTGGGAGGATGCGGTATGTTCATGTTAAGTCTCCTTGTGATAGGCTGGAACTTTTGCCGATTTATAGTGCTAACTCACTGAAGCATACTGCCGAAAACACCCAGCAGGACACCCCACCCGGTCACATTATACAGACAATGAGCGAACCAGTCATCACACTCCTTGTATGCTGGGCGCTAAGCAGGAGCAGCAACTACCGAAAACTATGAGTTGTTAGTTAAACAACCTCGAAGTATGCACAGGGTGTTTCAAAATAACTGATACATTCTAAATTGACTTTTCTCAGTTTCTTCTCATCACATTGAAAATCTTTATACACCATATGAAAGGTAATTGTTCTCAATATGTTAAATAGAAACATATGAATATGACGTCATCTATGATGTCATATATGACTCATAGAACAGGCAATCTCAATGATGGAGGTATCTGACATACATCTGGTAGAAACAGTAAAACTGTTTTATCAGCTTATATCACCTATAAAAGTGGCGAGATGTATGCAAAAAAGTATCCAGAGATGATGAGATGTCAATAATGCAGATAAGCGCATTGTAATGAGGTTTGAAGACAGTGAGTCAGTTGCTGATGGAAAACATGCAAACAAGGGAAGGCCTAAGTGTGCTCGTTCTAAGGAAAATATTAAAAGTGTAAGAACAGTAATTGAGGAAACTCTCCAAAAAGTCTGTGCGACAAGTTTTAAAGAACAAAGACAGTGATAACACAAGTATCTCAAGTGTCTACAGGATACTTTGATTTGATTTGCACTTGACTCCATATCGCATTCCAATTATGCAGCACCTGAAAAACACTGATATTCATTCTCGGTTGGCATTTGCGAGTTAGATTATAGAACAGCCGCATACATTTCCGGATACCGTTGAGGTTCATTTCCACCTACATAATGAGGTGAACAAGCAGATTTTCAGATTATATAGGTCTGAAAAACCACAATTCTATACAAAGAAACCCCCTTCATAGTGAAAAAGTAAACATTTGGGTGGCTCTCAGTTCAGCTGGAATTATTGGCCCATTTTTCTATGAGGACACAAATAGCAATGGCATGCCAGTTCATTCTGATCGCTAACTCCAGCTTCTTAAAAGAAAATTCTTGCCGGCCTTGCAAAAAAAACAAAAAAACTCATAAAATTATATCATTGTGGTTTCAATAGGATGGCGCAACACCACATACAGCAGGAACTGTACTTGAGTGGTTGGATTTAATTTTTGGAAGCTGAAGACCCATGCAGAGTGGCCACCACATTCCCGTGACCTCAACCCTTTAGACTTCTTTTTGTGGGGATATCTTAAGGATAAAATGTACAATCTACCTCCTGAGAACACTGTAGACCTGAAGGAAGCTATCCAAAGGGAAATCCGTGCAATTTCTACTGAAACATGCTCATTAGTAATTATGAATTTTAGACGTTTTCGGGATTAAAGTATCAGATCTTTTGAAACACACTGTATATGATGTACAGTACTGTTTGGAACAAAATCGCATATAAGTTGAGAGGTGTCTAAGGACCAGTGTTTAATACATTCAATACAAGTCATTGCTTGTTTTTAAATGCACACCAAAAACTTCTGTTAATACCGTTGCATTGTTAACTTGACCATTGATGTGTAGTCAGTTACGAAATCGGAAATAATAGCAATGTAAACCGTAAATGTAAATGTTACAATGGATCTATACATATCTGTTATGTTTTATTCTGAACCCTGAAAACTCAACCAGGTTGCTCTTATAGTGACAAAGGTATTGAAGTATTACGAAAAGAATAATTTGTTATATCAACACATGGTAATATCAAAAAACGTGTTTGTGTACAATGGTTTACACTGTCCGTGACAACGAGTAAATACAGAGCCCTACAATGACGTAATGTTAGAGCTCACTCGCGGAAACATGGAACGCTCGGTAAGACCTTTGAATCGGGTAAGTTTATCAGAGTATTGCATTTATATACTTTTATTTTATATGTCCAAAGTAGGTCAGGTAGGTAAAGGTGTCTGCGTCCCAAATACTATCTTCATTTTTTTATATAGCGCACGGACCGCAGCGATATTTCAGTGATCTATTACGTCCTTGAATGTGGCTGAGTACTCTTATTTCAAATCGCCTTTTCTCCATTACAATGCAATTTTCCCTGGCAATCCTGTGCAAGTCTATTTTGTAAATGAAAAGCAACATATTATAATTTTTGTTTCTTGTGGCTGTATAATTTCAGAATTGGGAAAGTTTATTATCGGCGTTTCATGTGGACATAGGGTCTCTTAACATGTGAACCAAGGGGTCTCTAGACACAATTAAAATATTAGCTTCTCCTTGCCAGTATTGCCAAATAGACCAATTCGAGAGCCCGATTTGGAGCTTGGACACGGTCGGATATGAATCAACAATTATCAACCCCGCGATAGTGTGTAAAATTATTGGTTATCGCACAGTATTTTGCCATGTAGAAAGTAACATAACTTATTGTTTTTACTCCGTTTCTAATCATTATTCTTCCGCCAAGTTCTGTCCGACGCGTTTCTCGAACACTGTAAGACGGATTGAAATGAAACTTTGCGTGAACATAGATGGCAATCTGATGAAGTTGTGCACCTCACTGTTTATTTTTCGATCTGACATCCAATATGGCCAACAGAGCCCATAATTGGCTAAAATGTAATGGGCTATAACTCTATAACCGTTTGTTGAACTGAAATGAAACTTGGTGGGAATAAAGATAAAATATGAAGATTATTTTGAGACATCATTGTTTTTAGCCGAAATCAAAGATGGCTGTCGAGGCTACTGATTTTTGAATTTTGAAATTTTTCCTATTTCTCTGGTGTACGCCAGGGTTCTAGGCCAGCTCCCCTTATGTTTTCATTATAACTTTAATTTTATGAAATTTGGTATTAAGGTGTATCATGACACTTTCACACATTACTGCAACTTCCGTTTCTAGATTGAAAAGATGGCGGCTATTTTCTGGCATCTGATTGGTCGAGAATTTAGATATTGTCTGATTTTGATAAAATTTTGTATGTAGGGATATTAGGAGACTGCAAAATCAACTGAATGCATTTTGTTGCCATATCAACCAATCGGAGGATTCTGATTGGTCGAAATTTATATTGTCCGATTTTGATGAAATTTAGTATGTAGTTACATCATGGGACATCGGCCACTCTTGTTACCTCAATTTTACTTTTTAACAAAACGGCCGCCATTTCCTGGCCTCTGATTGGTCCAAATTTACATATTGTCAGATTTTGATGAAATTTGGTACGTAGGGGTATTAGGGGACAGCAAAATCAACTGAATGGGGTTCGCTACAATAGCAGCAATACGGAAGCTTCTGATTGGTCGAAATTTAGATGTTGTTCAATTTCAATGAAATTTGGTATATATGGATATTGAGGGGTTGCGAACGTAATGAAATGACTGCGGGGGTGTTTGGAGGACTTTTGTAGCTATTTTCCATTACAATAAGTACTTGTTTGCTTTAGAAATAGACAGCACGGACACAAATCGATTCATTTAAAATTAATCGGCGTATTACCTTTACAACACTAACTCTATGAGATAACTAATAACACACAACATATTAGAAATCGAAACTTTGAACTACGCTGCTCAGCAAAGGATATTTTGTAATCTGAGGATATTTTAAAATAACCAAAATGTTTTTAGTATTCGGTTATAACTGTGAAAAAATAAGAGAAAGCTTGTCTGTGTTTATCAGTGTTATTTTATTTTACCTAATGAATTGCACAAAATAATAATTATCATTAGGAATAGACTAGCAGTTGCATTTATAATGATCTATGTTTATTCCTAAGCCTGTTTTATCAGCATGGAAGTATTGATATTAATTAATTAATTAATTGCTATTACAGATTAAACATATATTAACATGCATGCATAATTCATTAATTTGTTCAGTTGGAAAGCGATTCCAAATTATACATGAATTTATGCAATATCTTTATAGGGTATCAATATCGATAATACATTTTAAAACATGACAACGTGTTAACTTTGTTAGGCAAGATGCTACATTATGAAATACAATGAATTGAGCCCATTTGGGGTATTTTTCTTATAAATTGGGGTATGTGGAAGAGAAAAGAACTCAGGAGAACTCAGTTCTCTGCCGATTTGTATAGAAAATATGCAAATAGTAATAACACTTTTACGTTGCATCATCATCATCATCATCATCATCATCGTAGTAGTAGTAGTAGTAGAAAGTAAGGTTTCTGGTGCACTCCTCTCTCCTATATAATCCGTATTAGGGTTTATTTTGAGCGACAGCGCGATTGCATCACAGTTGGAAACAGTCAAACAGGTTTTAACATTTAATAAAATAACGAGAAGGCCTTTTTCTAAATATGTAATTATATCTATCATATTTGCTTATATGAATACTAGTAGACTATTTAACTTTTCTTATAAATGTAAATGAGGAGAACATATTAAACAAGGACGCATACTGTTGACGTGACATGATTGAATTGTCGACGTGACATAATTGTATTATCGCCGTGACGTCATGTTATTGTTGAGAACGTGCAAAGAGCACGTGTAGCTTGTCCTGTCCAGGTTAAGAGAAATACATATTCCGTTTAAATCTTTATCCTACTTGTTATTTTAATGTTTAAAGATTATTATCTATTTATCATAATTTATGGTTTTGTGACGGAGAAGAATTTTTCCAGACACTCTTTTCCTAAGGATCCTATTTGTCAGCGTTTAAGGGTACGCCAGAGATATTTTTTCAGTGATGGTCGGCCCGATACCCTGACATGATCACTGTGGAAGTCGTCTATAAGATGATATAGAATACCTGGATCACAATGTATTTACATTCATGGATACGAATTGTACATATATTATATATATTTCTCTCGGTACAACTACGACAGGAAATTCAAATCTTTATCTTCGGATCACCAACACATAGTGTATTATATATATATATATATATATAATGCTTGGTATTTGTAACAGAACCTTCTTCATTAAAACAATTCCGTTTGTTACAAGTTTATTACAAAATAACCCTTATCAATTATATGTATCATACAAACACCGTATAGCTCGTAGACAGATATGATTAATACTTCACGAACAAAGTATTAGTTAAAGGTTTAAATATAATGCGGCAAACACATCCCAACCAATCTTAACCTTTCGGCCAATTTCGTGACGGCTCAGATCAGCGATTGATCTCTAGCAGGGTTGTCTCTTATCAGCTTAGGTTGTGATTTATAAAGATTTTGTAATGCAGCTGTGTCCCATTGGGTTGAGCTAGGATTTTTTTTCTTTCTTTTTTCTTTGTAAAAGACAAATCTTAGGGTCACTGATTAAATGGCATATACAGAAAACTACATTTAAGACGAAAAGAATGGGTCCCTTGTATACAACTATTGAGTTATTTTAAATAAAGCGGGATTAACGGCAACGGGGTATGCACTGATTCAAGCACACATAACCCCCGAATCGCTTAATAGGTATCTTATGATAAAATCAGAACTTGTTAGCTTAATAAATCTTGTTCGTGATTTAGCATGTGTAATTGAAAATAAAGACTGCATACATATTGTATTGTTTTGTAATTTCACTGAAAGATTCATAGGCAAAGATGTGAATGATAAAGTTTATCAGACTAACATTTAGTTATACTGAGAATTGATTAGATTTAAACAAATCAATGATGTTATATTTTCATGTTGAGTATTAACAATACCTATTTGTAATTAAAACAATGTCGCTTAAACGTCAAGTTAAAGATACAGAAAACAAAATAGTATTTTAAACAATCTCTTATACGCTTACAAGAGACCAACCAACCAATTGTTTTCCCATAGACCTTAGTGTTAACGTTTTGGATTATTTCATTCAAATTCTTGAATTGAATATGACGATTATGGTTTATAACAAAAGTTTAGGGTCTGATATAACACCTAATCAAAAAAAAAAGTTGGGTCCTTCAGCTCAAATTTTCTCCAGGGTAGCCATTTTGAAAATAGGTGAATTTCGCAGTAAAAATTCTCAAAAATCTTAAATGTTTACCTGTTTACTATTATTACGTGAACTTTTGGGAAAAAAACCAATCGGACTTAAGAAATTTATATCAACATTTCTTATTGATAGTTACCTATCAGGCTACATATCTATTTTCTCACTTCATAACATACTGGCCAATCAGTGGCTGCCAGACATTTTATCCTTGGCTCAACGTTCTATACACAGGGGCTGTTTCAAAAATATATTTTTTCAATTGGTTGGTTGTTCCCTATAGCATCTTTCACATTTTTCAAAGATAACTTTTCTGGAACAGGATAGAACCATAGGATATGCTATCAAAATATGCAGTGCCTGAATGCAAGTCTTAGGCTGGTAGGTTGATTCTTCTATTGGTACCGGATATGAAATTCTTAAGAGAAAACCACATTAAAATTGAGTTAATTTTGAAATGTAAATTTTAATATCTTGATAAGCTTTGAATTTAAAGTGATGGCTTTTGGTTAACAGCCAAGTATAGAAATCGTGCTACTCAGAAATATAAACAAATAAGATATAGAATAAAGATCAGGGGGAGATAACTCAATGTTATCTCCTCCACCCCCTAATTTCTGGTCTTTTTGTAAAAAATTAAGAAAAAAAGGCCGAACGAGAAAAAAAATTAGGAGTGGAGCCATTATTTAGATAAAAGAGTCGAAACACAGACACAGAACACGGAACCGGGCAAGTGACAACAAAAAATAACCAGATATATCACCAAACACTGAACTGGGGTAGTGACAACAGAACAACCAAACATATCACCGAATACCGAATCGGGGTAGTGACAACAGAACAACCAGACACACACCCACACATTGAACCGGGGTAGTGCCAGCAGTACAACCAGCATACCACCGTACCCCGAGCCACGATATATACCGCTACAATTGAAATATAGAATGTATGTCCGTATCTGTCCGGTCTATTGTCCTCCTTGTAACACTACATGTGTCATATTTTCATCATCAATCCCCCCTGAATCACAATTTCTCTCTAAATTCTGCTACAATGCCTCCAAGATGAGAATCCCGTCCGAAAATGTGCTAGTCGGTCCCATCATCTGGTTTCCAGGGACGCTAGATGGCAAAAAATGTCATATGCGGTAGCTATATGTAGAGACCAACCAACCAATTGTTTTCCCATAGACCTTAGTGTTAACGTTTTGGATTATTTCATTCAAATTCTTGAATTGAATATGACGATTATGGTTTATAACAAAAGTTTAGGGTCTGATATAACACCTAATCAAAAAAAAAAGTTGGGTCCTTCAGCTCAAATTTTCTCCAGGGTAGCCATTTTGAAAATAGGTGAATTTCGCAGTAAAAATTCTCAAAAATCTTAAATGTTTACCTGTTTACTATTATTACGTGAACTTTTGGGAAAAAAACCAATCGGACTTAAGAAATTTATATCAACATTTCTTATTGATAGTTACCTATCAGGCTACATATCTATTTTCTCACTTCATAACATACTGGCCAATCAGTGGCTGCCAGACATTTTATCCTTGGCTCAACGTTCTATACACAGGGGCTGTTTCAAAAATATATTTTTTCAATTGGTTGGTTGTTCCCTACAAAGCTGACAAATCATCTATGCTTGTAGGGATATTTTGACTTTAATGTGCGTGTAATGTTTAAATGTTAGGTGGAGCAATCTATACCCTTTGTGTTTCAATCAGTATACTCATTTTTTACAGTGACGAGACATTGACCGACTAATACACGACAACATTGTTCTTTGCACCCTTATGTAGTTAGGTGTATTTTATTGGCGCTCTTGACAGGAAGCCGATTTTTATACATTACCTCGTTGGCGAAGGGGATAGGGGGTAGTGAAATTATTGATGAATTTAACTAGATGGTTGGACCAGGAGGCCACGGGGTAGTCGCTTGTTTGTGGGTAGGAAAGACAATTTGAAACCTATGGAGGGTCGCTTCCCAAATTGAATGTTAGACTGTGTCGGTAAGTCCTGATATTTGCTTATTTATTCAGGCATTACCCTTACCTCTGTATAACTTTCAGTAAATAGTTTTCAGAAAGTTTTTCTCAAAA
The DNA here is from genome assembly GCF_902652985.1 of Pecten maximus. NCBI lineage: Eukaryota > Metazoa > Mollusca > Bivalvia > Pectinida > Pectinidae > Pecten > Pecten maximus. Next base: position 3,296,314 of record NC_047023.1, on the reverse strand, counting down.
GTACTGAGACGTTTGGGCACTACACATAGAAGATAAAAGCATGAAGCACGTTTAAATGAATTTAAAAAGGAGACTAAATTACTTCTACTTTCATATCTTTTTTTTTCTATTAACCGCGACAACAGATATTTCAAAATAGGTTACATTGGATTTATCCCTCTATTATGTAATGTTAGGATCTGGGATGATAACATTCTATTGATACTGCTCTACACATTTACAAAATCGACGTTCTATTCGTTATTAGTCTATCTATTTTAATTCACCAAATTGTTATTATATACTGACATTTGAATTCAAGTCTGTCAGCTTATATATCATCAATGGAATAAAAACATCAGTGCCTTGATTCATGGCTGTGCTTCCATGCTGCTTGATACATCACCCTGGACCGCCTTTGGTCTTTCATGAGAAAACAATAGTAATTGGCATTGGAACTCTTCCTTGCAATCCTTGGAATGTCCTGTGATGTGAGGAAAAATAAACAAAATTTGTTTTTTTATCTTCACTTTTGACAAGAGTAACCACTTGTTATTTACTTCAGACGCTGATTGAGAATTCTAATTTAGGTCCAGCTGCAAAGTGGTTGTCAATATATAACATGTCAACATGTTCTGTATTGACCTATGTATCGTCCTTCTACATCAGTCAGTGTATAACATGTAGACATTTTTCATTTAGTAAGACGAACTGTACGCTTAATTAGTCTAGGAAAAGAGATGTAACCTGTTTTCAACTAAGTGACATTATTTGTACAAACTATCAAATTCTGAAATGTTAAACTCTTATATGCGCATTAAACGATCTACCTGTATACTGATTTCTCACCACCTGTTGTTCGAAAGCAGTGTTGTGTTACTGCCATGTCATGAGAAACAAGGATGGATAGTATTGCAACAGCAATACAAAGTCCCCTGCCTGAACCAGGAGTGCAACTATTTATTTCCCATTTGTTAAACTACGTGTTATACTGATCACGTATACCAAGTTTCGTTAAAATCGGAGTAGTACTTTAGGATTGTCCGGACACGCCTCAACCAATGAGAAGTCGGCGGCCATTTTGAAAATTGGTTTTTCGAAAAAGAAAAATGTAGGATGCACAACTACATGTTATACTGATCATGAATACCAAGTTTCGTTAAAATCGGAGTAGTACTTTAGGAGGAGTTGTCCGGACAAGCCTCAACCAATGAGAAGCCGGCAGCCATTTTGAAAATGAATTTTTGAAAAGAAATGTGGGATGCACAACTACATGTTATACTGATCATGTATACCAAGTTTCATTAAAATCGGAGTAGTACTTTAGAAGGAGTTGTCCGGACAAGTCTCAAGCCAGTGAGAAGTCGGCGGCCATTTTGAAAATTAGTTTTTCGAGAAAAGAAATGTAGGATGCACAACTACATGTTATACTGATCATGTATACCAAGTTTCATTAAAATCGGAGTAGTACTTTAGAAGGAGTTGTCCGGACAACTATTGCGTGACCGACAGACAGACGGACGGACAGACAGACGGACAGACGGACGGAGGGTAAACCTATAGTCCCCCCGTTTTTCAAACGGCAGGGGACTAATAAATTTATATTTCTCCATTTTTTATATGCAGGTGACCCGGTGAGCATCTGTCTCTAGAGAGGTTATATCACTACGGAGCAGAACTATGGAGGCGACGTGAGTTGGTTCTTTACATTTTTAGATCTTGTCTTAATTTCATGCACTTTTATTGAGAATGTCATATCTGATTATGTTTATTGATTGAAGGACGAATGATCGTCTGCATATTTTTGGAATTGCATTCAAGGTGTTGTCATTCCATTGCAAAAACAAGAGGTCAATGGCCTCATAGGTCTCAGGCAACTTGTTAACTGTTATTGAAGAAGATCAATTGTTTTTTTTTATTTTATTAATAATGACAATATACGACCCACAAATATTCGGTAAAATGTTATACTTCTTCAGCAAAACTATTACACGTAGAAATTTGTGTATTTGACGAGTTCTAACATTGCGTGCGACTTTTGAAGAATGCGTTTTTGTATTTAAACCCGGATTAACTGATTAAAGACTGCTATATACATGCTTAGGTATACAAGTAAAGAGGGGGTACTGCTATATAGATGCTTAGATATACTAGTAAAGAGGGGGTAGCATGTCCTATCATCCTCTCCCGTTACAGCTCGTATTAAGTATTATTTCGTACTTGGTGTTTCGTATCCATGTCTTTGTGTAATAAAAATTCCACACGCCTCTGTCATGTTAACGTCTATCATTATCATAATAAAAGTGTATTAAAGTACAGTTGTACGTTTTTGTATAATTTAGACTATAGGAAACATGTCGTAAAGCACAGCATCATACACCGGATTGTTCGTAGCTACAGCTGAACATATGTATGTGTGTGTAATCTACATCTTTGAACACTGATGTACAATTGTATATATGTGGCCACTAAATTCAGAAATAGAAGAAACACCAGATCATTAGACCTCGATATACAGAAATAAAACTAGACTAGAATTTGTGGCTGATCTAGTGATTTATCATATCATTTAAGTTCTATGCCAATGTACCGCCTAATTAGGATGTTAGGAGTTATCGTCTATTCCTAAACTTGATATTATATACTGTGCTGTGTATTACAACATAATAAAGGGAATCGAAGCAGACTACAAATAACCTGTCCAACAGCATTCCGAGTTATAGTAAATCAAAATAAGTAAACGTACTAAGCTAATAAATGACAAGAAACGTTCTTCCGGCCGAGAGCCTCGTGACCTTTAGTCTCTGCTTAAAATACATCAGTGTCTCATTAATGCGTCAAGAGACATGGCTTGATACAACACTGATTTCTTAGAAAATGTTGGTCGTAATGATAACAAAAAACTGACCAAATCATACATGTTCAAATAATAAATTAGACAAAATGGAAACAAGACCAATCATATTTGATTACACCTCACTCATATTTAGCAAGCTTGTACTTAAAGGTACCATTAGATTCGTTCGAGTGAAATGACTGGTGCATTGCAAAGCAAACTAGAATAACGATGACCGAAAATGTAACGAAAATTGTCGTTACAGCAGTCAGTCAGCTACTCTCGTAGCCAAGGCATTACAAAATTAAGTTTAAAACAATGTTTTGACAATACGATGTTGATCTACATTAATACAACATTTTCAAGATAAAATACTCATTAATAACAAATATTTGTTATTTTATGATAAAAAAATACCATATCCCTAGTAATACAAATTCAATTGGAATTGTATTTAATTTGGTAAAGTATGTGTGTGATTCGGTCACCTGAGAGCTTGGTTATTCACTGAAGTTATAAATTACTCACAATCTAAAACCGAACCCCTGTGCATGTACACGCGATGTTAAAAGCCTGAGAACAAGTGTAATAATGTGCAATTTAGTCGCAGATTAGTTGAGGATTGATGTGATGTTCTAGAAATGTATAACTTCATTGTCGTACTTTCATTTTTGGATGCGAATTCTGAAAAGAAGTAAGTAAAGAAACAATTGTTTGAAAATTTTAAAAGTATTTGACAGCCCGGAACCTATCCTCAATTGTCATAGATTAAGAGTCAAAGGAACGCCTTACGATAGTTATGTGTCCATGCGCTCGATATAGCACAATGCTGATACCAGTCTGTTTTGTGTTGTCTAACTGTTAAAATTGATACTTCGTTATTTGCGACCATCAAAATTATTTCAATTATTACATTGCAAATTGTAACATCTGAATGTATGTAGTCGGTTATTTGTTATTATTCAGTTCAATTGGGAATTGCGGCAAGCTGCTGGATCTGGAAATATATCCAAAGTTCGACAACTTTTGGAAAAAGGAGCAGACCCAAACGAGGTAAAAACTCCTTTTCTCCTACAAAGTCGTGGTAGCCAATAACGTATTTTAAATTAAAGCGACCACTTTCTTATCATCCGTTTTGAGTTAGATAAAATGGCTTTGTCATAACATCATTACAATGTTAATCTGTGAAACTTCCAGACTTTATTGGATCGTTGAAAATAAGTTATTCTTCATGTTAACACTAAAATAATCGTTCAATTATTTCATCTCTAAAATAACGATGTTTATACACTAATTAATATTGCTTACAACAAATATAGATAAGTCTTAATTTTGCAATAAATTGTTGGTAGAAAAAGCTATATGTTTTACAACATTTACGTCTACCGCTTTTGTTTATTTGAAGATTAACCTCACCCAGTCTGCTGTCAGTTCATTACTGTTGGTTTAATCTTATCTGACCTACTATGATAAATACGATTTGTTTAATTCGTTTTAACAATTTTAACATAACGTTCTGGGTACTGCTATAAGCATTCCGGCATTTCAAACGTTAATAAAGCATTTCCAAAGAAGTCACCTTTGCTTTATACCGCTCTGATTCTCAAGGACAACAAAATGCGTCTTTCGTAATGTTTCAACAATTGGTGAAAAATACATATTGATGTCATATCCAACAACCGCTCGGTGTGTAACCTTGGTAAATGGCACAAATGTGTAAGTTATACTATAGCTATATATTGCAATCTTTATCATCTTCTCGATATTTTGACAAATGTTCACAAACATGTATTGTATATACTGTACATTCACGAAATTCTGTGGATTTCTTCTATAATAAATCTTTCAGAGAAGTTGTCACAATTCCTGCCTAAGCACTTTAGTTTGCCATGTACATACTCCCTTAAAGTTAAGCACTAATTTTTATTCGTGACGTGCAGTGCACGTGCTGTTCAAATTGAATTTCAAGTGCGCGGATTAATCTTCATTCAAGGAGGAAAGGGGGGGGGGGGGGGGGTTCACAACGTCGTCTGCTTGTGTTTACAGGTCTGACAATGCTTATCGGCAGTGTCGGGTTTAAAACATTGGCCTTATTTATAAAAATAGATAAATTATGTCAGATAAATATATGTATATCATACTAAGAATAAACCGATATGATTACATGGTTAACGATTAGACGTTTCATCTGAGTGTGAATATCACTCCGTTACTGTACTGAATACTAGGCCTACATGCTTTTTAGCTCGTCTCTTCGAAGAAGAGTGAGAGATTATGTCGTCACTCCGGCGTCGGCGTTGGTTTTGGTGCAAGTGTTGAAAGGCATAGTAATTTATGGTAATATGGTCCTTGTTGGGGTCAAACTATCCCCTGCCGGAGTTAAACTAAACGATTTTTTGGGGGGGGGGGGGGGGGGAAAAAGCAGATTTTTGAAAAATATTTGACTTAGAAAAATGTTTGCGTGGAGGTTTTTGTGGTGTAAGTGTTGAAAGGTATTAATACATCACTTTATTATTGTACTAGGGTGCTGATATTTGGTAAAAGAGTCCCTATGGAGTTACACTATCCCTTCTTGGGTTGAAACTGAAAATGAAACAATGTGAAAATGCTCATATTAGACAATTTATACCGGTCCACATTATTCAAGGCAGACAACTCTCATTAGGATAATATTTTGTCAAAAAATTATGAAATATGTCCAAAAGTAATTAAATTTGTATTTAATATATTCGTTTTAATCTACAACAGCATAGCTTGTCTCCCAAATGTTTGTCAATAAATAATTTATATATGTATAAATTGGCATGGTTTGGAAAGTTGCATGAATTCACATAACATAATTTGATCAAGTAAACAATATAAATATTATTAATGCAATTTGCGAAAACCATTTCAATTAATACATTTTAATTATTTATTGACAAACATTTGAGAGACGAGCTTTGCTGTTCTCCAATAGCTCTTGTTGTAATGGTATAGTAGACTGGCCTACCCTACAGGTGTGTCATTTGCCATTAAAAACCTGCAAACCCACATAATCAGCGGGCAATGATAGGAACTTGAATAAAAGCCATAAATAAAACAGTTTTAAGAAAATGTCAAACACCTAATCCGATAAAATGGTTCCGTCTGCCTCAGCACAGGGGCTTGAAATTTTGTTAACTCTAGACCTGCTCAGTAACTTGTGTATTTGGAATTAGACGTTTTCTGGCTCTTAAATTAACGAACATTCCGTAAAAATGACACCCATCGATGTTCATATCAGAAAAGAAATATTTGTTTTGATTGCCTATATTTGTGTAGAGTAAAAACTAACTGTCATCCTATCTTTCAAATATGATCGTCGTTATCGACGGACCTACCTTCGTCATTCCATCAAGAAAACCGGTCAAACACATATAATCCCATGTCACAGAAATGATCGAATACTCGTATCGAGTCACTGTTCGCTGGTCCACACATGAAGTTGCCAAAATCACAGTAAATATTGCCTCCAATGAAACAACGCCATGTCATGGCAGTCGAGATCAACATCGATCCAAAATAGCTGTAAACAATTAATGTAATTTCAATAACAGCCCTGACGTCATATATGTAGTCATATAATAAAGAAATACTCTTTCATTATGTGTGTATGTAGGATAGGGATATTCCACCGCCGGGATCACAAAATGTGGTAAAACCCTTACAGGGAACGTGTACCATTCAGGTTAAATTATATACTAATCAGGTTCTATTGTTTGTTCATAGATTTTTCTTACGCTGTCTGGAATATTTAAGAATCATATATGATTTGAAAGTCATGGTTTCAACATTACGCTGCACGCTGACGCACTATGTTATTCTAGTTTTGATAACGAAATGTAAGCAAAATAATTATGGCATTTTGTTTGATCGATAATATGATTTAAGGAACACAAATATCTCCCTCGGTCGATGTTGATTGATCTTCGCCCTGTAATTTTTTGATAGGAAAATGTCTAAAGGCTAATACATAACCGTAGCATCTTAACAGTTATATAAATACTGTTTAATGCATTATTATAAATATGTACATTTATTACCCTGCAAAATTATTAATACAAAACGTCAATTAAGTATATACATCATACATATTGTTTATACTGTCAGTATATTTCTCTTTTTTTCCTGTTATATGTTACATTTTTTATTCTTTCACGTTACACTATCTATTGTTCTATTCTGTGGGATAACAGGTACGGTTATCAATGTAATTATTCAAATGTTGATAGTACTTACCCGATAGAAACAAATAGTACGATGCTGCATTTCAAATGTCAACATTTACCAGGTGTTCAGTGTGTACCTAGACTGTACATTGCAATAACTTGACAAACAACAAATGATTTCTTAATTAAAAATCCTTGTGCAAAGCCAAAATAATCAACTACTCTATCAGATAAAAAACATAATTGAAACTCTAAGACACTTAATAATGTTGCCCACGTAGATACTGATCGATTATTTGAAACAACCTAAATACAAGCCGAAACAAAACTCGATAATATCACGATATATTGAAATGTGAACAATGTATGTTTAGTCATACTACAATTTTGGTATACTTTACTCACACGACACGTCAACAATGTAGGTTAAGTCAAATAATGGACGGGGATTACTTAGACTAATTACCACGACGTCATTATTTCCGTTACAGATTTAATATGCGATTCCTTTCTTAAATAAGAATACAAAAGTTAGAGACAAAATATTGCAAATATTTTCAGCAACTACAAATAATTGTAGTACCCAGTTTTTTTCTAAGGGACAACAAAAGTAATATTTACTTCTAATGACTACAAATGAGGTGTTTGCAATATGTACAATTTGTTCGTAATGTAAAATTACCCCCAACAAATCTGCTTTTGACTGAACCAAATTTGTTCAAAATAGATGCATTATACTGTCGTCCAGTACCCATTGGTACAACTGTAACTTGATCACAACCCGTGTGTAAACTTCAAAAGATTAAAACTCGTCAAACACTTTTCACATTATTATAAATGTACTTAGTTGTTTTTGTTATCACGAAGTCATTATTTTTATCTGTCTGATCCTGTTACATTATCCGTAATAGATTTATATACGATTTCGTTTCTCTCTTTGTTTTTCTCAAAGAAATATTACAAAAATGAAACCCGTGTCAGTTTAGATGTCAGTGTAATTTTTTTCCTCTGAAATATTACAAATAATTTCTTCAGTTACCAATAATTGTAGTAATCCCTTTTATCTAGCAGGTATCAAATGTAATAATGACACCTTATGACTACATCATGTGCTTTCAATATGGACAAATTGTTAGTTATATGAAACAACCCAAACTCTGGCTCCGACTGAAAAAATATATGAAAAAGATATGTATTATGACGTCTTCCATGTTTTATTTCATTCTGTATATTGCACTGATCTGGAATAACTTTACCACAAAGCAATGCATGTTTTAGTAGCATGATGGTAACGCTGTCGTTTGTACATGTACATTTTTGGTGTTTACTTTTGTTTCAGTATGATGTTTTGTCCGAAGCAGCTAGATATGGTCACATAGACATTGTTAAGATACTGCTGGATAAGGGAGCCGACGTAAATCAGGTTGGTTCACTTAACCTTTTAAAGGCAGCTTGATATTGATGCGTATTTTAATATTGCTGTTCAATAACGATTTAAAGAATTACCCAATTAATGTCTGGTCGGTGTTTATTGATATGCATATATTTTAGATTATTTCGTCAACAGAAAATAAACAATTTTTAACTTGGGATCATGATTCTTTATAACATGTAATTTAATCACAAAAAACAATCCCAATGAGGCAGCGAAAAGATCGAATCAAGTACTCATTCGTTAAACATTAAATTTCTCAAAACATGTCTTTAAACTTCTAAATATGCAAACTCGTCACTCGCTTTTCAAACCATTATACAGGTAACAAGGTGTTCCTTTGTCTGACAAATGATATTGGTCATTATTGAGATGGAGATAGCTCAACACCCTGGTTTCCGATCTTCATCTTTCCCCAGTTTTAGCTTAAGCTTTTTTCTGATTGGCTACAATGTTAGATTGAAAAATAAATTGAAGCTATCAGACACTTAACAATGATTTTGTCAACGTTGTCTCTGATCGATTATTTGAAAGCACCGTAATGCAAGCTTCGACAAAACACTAATTTAAAAATATAAGAAAAATGTTTTGGAATTAAAGTGATAGCATGATTTAAATAGTTTAACCATATACCTGTCTGGGATCATTAACCACACGACATGTGAACGATGTCTCTTTAGTCATCATACTGATTTGGTATGACTTAACCACACCATAGGTTATAAGTGTAAGCTTAGTCATATACTGGACGGGGTTTACTTATACTTACAGCTATGACGTCATTATTTTTATAAGAATGATACCGTTACATTATCCATTGCACATTTCTATAGATTGCAATTATTTTCCTTAAATAAGAGTACAGAAGTCCATCCTATTTCAGTTTAAATTATAACTTAATATTTACCTCTGAAATGTTACAAATAATTTGATCATTTACAAATAATTTTTCTCTAAGGGACATCAAAAATAGAATTGACCTCTTATGAATACATATTAAGTGCTTTTAATATCACCAAATTGTTCCCAATATGAAACAACCCAAACTTTAACTAAGACTGAATAAAATCTGTTCCAAAGATTTGCATTACACTGTCGCCCATGTTTTGATTAATTCTTAACAATATACCGTTCGGGAATAAATTAACCACATGGCAATACCTGTTTTGGTAGCATGACGATGACAATATCATGGGATTCGATGTAAACGGAGTTATCAACTTAACATTTTAAGGGCAGCCTAATGTTGATGCTTTATTTTGATATTGTTTTATCAGTTTGAAACATTAACAACATCAAACATTTTTTTTTGATTTGTGATCAGGTTTTTTTATAACTGGTAGGACGATCATTAGAAACAGATATTGTTTAGATACTCCTAAAAGAGGGACCGATGTAAATAAGGTTCGTTAAGTAAACATTTTAAAGGCAGCTTAATGCTGATGCTCTATTTGATATTGATTTTCAGCCACAATTCTACGAATTAATCAAGTAATGTCTAATCAAAGGAGGCGTTTTGAAACATTAATTGAGAGGTAGAGAAAGTTTGAATTATTAATTAAACAAAATCAAACATTTTCATGAGTGATCATGATTCTTTGTAACTAGTAAGATAATTATTAGAATCAGGCTAATCAGGCTAAAAGATGGGCGCATCCAGTACATATTAGAATACCTTACTCACAGCCTGAAATAAGATAAAGTGAATCGAAGCTGACCCCCTTTTCTGGCTTTTCAATTGTTATACCTTTTTGATATAATGGAAGTAGGGGCTGATATATATATTTTATAAATACTAACCATTTGCAGACGCCTGCAATTATATAGATACTATATACTATATCTATATATGTGTGTGTCTGTGTGTGTGTGTGAGAGAGTGTGAGTGTGTGTTTGAGTGTGTGTGTGTGTTAATATAAAATGTATAGTATTGTACAATATGATGAGTTAGTTGGTTTATAGGTCTTGTATATCTTTCATTTTATTATTGAAACATGAACAAAACTTTATCTGTAGGACTGAATTACCTGATAATACGATATACGTCTGATCTTGAAAACTGTTAATTTATTGACCAATTGTTGCTGAATTTTAACATTTTTATTTGAAATCGTTTATGCATTTTTTTTTCTTTTATTGTGTTCATGAATATAACTTTTGATATTATTTCTCAAGCTCATTCGGCCTGAAAATATCCAGAAACAAGAACAGAAATAAAATTCTTATGCCACTAACGTTGTTAGCGGCGCCTAGATGGTCAACAGTTATATCTACACTAAGTTTTAAAGCGACTATATATACAAAAATCCCTATCATCTGTCATACTTTTTTGATATATCATGAAACTAAAAATTCATGTAATTACGAAAATCAAAAGAGTCCGAAACCATGTTTTTGAAAGACCATACAAGAGACAAAACAATGACATTATTATTCAGTAGGTATTACAAGAATACATATGTTACCATTCGTGAACAAAACGCTACGCGGACTCTTCAATCGCACATTGCATGACTGCATTATACTTTCCCAGTAAAAATTGTATACAAGCATCGATTGAAATAAACAGTGTTTAAAACCCGAAAGCATATATGTTTAGAACAGTTTTTCGGCATAGAATCTCGTATTGATATATCTACCTTTTTTTTTTTACTGCTGATAAGAAGAAATCGCCGTTTAATGAGCATGAAATCGACAGTTCTCTTCTAAACTATCCAATAGGATAAAGAACACAAACACAAAAGTTGTATTTCCCAGCGACATAGGCACTGGCTAATTTATTGTCAAATAACAATACATGTATTACAAAATAACATATTTCACACACACACAACTCCTACCCTAACCTAACCTATACTGTATTATAATACACCATATGAAAATTACCCTTAAAAAATTTAAAATTTACGTGTGATCTGGTATACCTGCGTCGCCTGAATGACACGTATAGGCTATACCTTACCCAATTTGCACGTGCAAATACCAGTAACGCAACCTATTGGCGTACCTCATACCGAAGAAAAAATAATAACATCCTAATTCCTACCGTCAACCGGTTGAAATTATATTTATAGCCCGATAAACACTTTAACAAACGAGCTATTATGAAATCGGTATTAATTTTAACGAGAAATCTTTACATTTGGCACCCGAGTTTCGCATTGTCTCAGTTTCAATCTGGGTTGCATTAATGAAAGTATAGATGTAGTCAAGATCAGATAACGTGATTGTTACGTCATTTTGATCAACATCACGGACATGCTTGGCTATGCACTAAGTTTGAAAAAAAGGCGAAGATAGTGATTGAGATCAATTGCGTTACTATGACGTCATTTTAGCGCAATGTTGATAATTAAGGCTTTGTATAGTGTGTTTGATTGAATCCAGATTGATGGCGCCCTAACGCCAGTACCCTCGACGATAACCAATAGAACATGTATTTGCGACTAAAGATCTTTTCGATCGTTTTCTGCTTTTAATCCAATAAATACTACTATAGTTGAAGGTTGATGACTTTACAAAATTGTACTAAAATTTTGTTCAGGTAGACCTATATCTGTCTTATACCACGTGGTAACACCTCCTCTGTGTGCACCAATTAAACACAAAGTTCTCAAGGCAAGTGACATTTAGATGATCTCATACAATTTTTTATGTGAAGGTGTGTATAGTAAATATATGATTCACCCTGTTTTAGTACAATTATAAATACAATTCACATAGAGAATTTGCGACATCTGCTTTACAAACGAACCATTTCCGGCGTCCCGCCAAACTTCATCAAATAAAAGCAACCGAAAGCTAATTTTGATCACTGGAAAATCACTGGAAAGTGATCTCATGATCATTTACTTAAAAGTTTGCTTGGTTAAAACAGAAGGATTTCGTGTTGTCATGTGAAGAAAATTTCAAAGATATATAGATCGATCGCCAATTGCACACGTGCTCATGGGATAACTTTACGACAAACGTGCGGCTCTTTTCGGTCTTGTCAAAAGTTGTTTACATAAGTAAAACAACATTTCCATCCATTATCATTACTTTGTCCATCTTCAAAAAGCCTTCGTGATCATGATTTAATTGGATTACCAACCGATCCTATCGACTCGTCACGGTTAAATGAATCTATAAAACACCAGCTCGATCCCCAGCTGACCGATCTCTGCCTCGGGCAGCGTCCATCAGTACCGTGGATAAAGGTCTACAGGTAAGGGGACTGGTGTTACAGGTGGCCAATTAGTGACTGACTGGCTGACTGTATATTGCATGGCTTCAGCAAATCGGATCTAGAGTATACGAGGCAAAATGAGCATCAATGACACTTAGAAAAAGGGCAGTACTACAGGAAAAGGGGCGGGGCGCATTTCTAACTTTGAATTAGGGGCAGGGCGCCGCGCCCTGCTAACCCGACCTAGCTGGAACACTGTAGTAATCCCTTTTATCTAGCGGGTATCAAATGTAATAATGACACCTTATGACTACATCATGTGCTTTCAATATGGACAAATTGTTAGTTATATGAAACAACCCAATCTCTGGCTCCGACTGAACAAAATATATGAAAAAGATATGTATTATGACGTCTTCCATGTTTTATTTCATTCTGTATATTACACTGATCTGGAATAACTTTACCACATCAAAATGCATATTTTGGTAGTATGATGATGACGCTGTCGTGTGTACATGTAAATTTTGGGTGATTCATTTTGTTTCAGTTGGGTCTTTTGCTGTTCAATGCAACTGAGCATGGTCACATAGACATTGTTAAGATACTACTGGATAAGGGAGCCGACGTAAATCAGATTGGTTCACTTAACATTTTAAAGGCAGATTGATATTGATGCTCTATTTTAATACAGTCAAACCTCGATGATTCGAACGTCGTTTATTCGAATTTCTCGCTGTATCGAATTTTTGCTTAGTCCCGAATTTCCTCACTATATAACGCTACTAACGAACCTATGAAAAATTTGATTTTTTATAAATCGAAGTTTTCGATGTATCAAACTTTTTTCATGGCCCGTTAGCTATGATATTATAGGTAAATGACATCTCATGATTCGAACAAAACATTTACCTGTACTGACCACTGGGCTGGTGTTTGTCGTGACCCCCGCGGCAAGAGTTCACACCCCTCCCAAAAATGCCCTGACTGACAATAGGGAGAACGATAGCGTGCGTTGTCACTCCCGATCATGGGGTTAATTAATAATAAGACTAAATTGATAGATAAATGGTATGTTTAGAAGCCATGGCATTTAATCACACGGTAAACCATACCAGTAGTCGGCTTTGATGATCTCCGCCGCCATTGAAATCAGCGGTTGGTGAGTAAATTTTACGGAACAGTACAACAAGAGCGGATCAATTTTAAACACAAACAATTAGCGATGTCTTCACTCATATTCAAAGTGTCACGTTTCAAACTTATACATAAATATCCATGTAAATCGGTTATTTGTCACTCAAGCATGCATTCTCCAACTGATCGGCATTCCGTATTTTATATGCACATAACGTAAACACATGTGTCTTTAGCAGAAAAACGTTAACGTAATTATATAAGTGTGCATTGTACTTTTGTTTTATCTATGAGCCGGGATATAAGTGCTTTGTAACATATGCATAGTTTATTTAATTAAAAAATGCTAAGGTATTATTGATGAAAAGTACTTTTAATTTGCTGGGTTTGGAGTAAATTAACTAAACATTTCGATGTGAGCCTGGCAGGCGAGGATCAACACGAAGACACCGAGGACATGTAACGTTAACAGATATGGTCATTATCAAGAAAACATCGATCTATTGTCAACCATGAATAACTCGAAGTCCGGCTGTTTCGGAGTTTTTTTTTCTGTTAGTCCCTTGAACTTCGAAACATCGAAGTTTGACTATATTGCTTTTCAGTCACGATCTAAAGAATTACCTAATTGATGTCTTATCGGTGTTTATTGATGCACATATATTTTTTTTTATTATTTATTGAATAGATAATAAACAATCTTTAACTTTGGTGATTCTTTATAACTGGTAAGAAAATCATAAGACACTTAACAATGATTTTGTCAACGTTGTCTCTGATCGATTATTTGAAAGCACCGTAATGCAAGCTTCGACAAAACACTAATTTAAAAATATAAGAAAAATGTTTTGGAATTAAAGTGATAGCATGATTTAAATAGTTTAACCATATACCTGTCTGGGATCATTAACCACACGACATGTGAACGATGTCTCTTTAGTCATCATACTGATTTGGTATGACTTAACCACACCATAGGTTATAAGTGTAAGCTTAGTCATATACTGGACGGGGTTTACTTATACTTACAGCTATGACGTCATTATTTTTATAAGAATGATACCGTTACATGATCCATTGCACATTTCTATAGATTGCAATTATTTTCCTTAAATAAGAGTACAGAAGTCCATCCTATTTCAGTTTAAATTATAACTTAATATTTACCTCTGAAATGTTACAAATAATTTGATCATTTACAAATAATTTTTCTCTAAGGGACATCAAAAATAGTATTGACCTCTTATAAATACATATTAAGTGCTTTTAATATCACCAAATTGTTCCTAATATGAAACAACCCAAACTTTAACTAAGACTGAATAAAATCTGTTCCAAAGATTTGCATTACACTGTCGCCCATGTTTTGATTAATTCTTAACAATATACCATTCGGGAATAAATTAACCACATGGCAATACCTGTTTTGGTAGCATGACGATGACAATATCATGGGATTCGATGTAAATGGGGTTATCAACTTAACATTTTAAGGGCAGCCTAATGTTGATGCTTTATTTTGATATTGTTTTATCAGTTTGAAACATTAACAACATCAAACATTTTTTTTGATTTGTGATCAGGTTTTTTTATAACTGGTAGGACGATCATTAGAAACAGATATTGTTTAGATACTCCTAAAAGAGGGACCGATGTAAATAAGGTTCGTTAAGTAAACATTTTAAAGGCAGCTTAATGCTGATGCTCTATTTGATATTGATTTTCAGCCACAATTCTACAAATTAATCAAGTAATGTCTAATCAAAGGAGGCGTTTTGAAACATTAATTGAGAGGTAGAGAAAATTTGAAATATTAATTAAACAAAATCAAAGCTTTTTCATGTGTGATCATGATTCTTTATACTAGTAAGATAAGCATTAGAAACAGACTAATCAGGCTAAAAGAGGAGCGCATCCACTACATATTAGAATAACTTGCTCACAGCCTGAAATAAGATAAAGTGAATCGAAAGCTGACCCCCTTTTTCTGGCTTTTCTATTGTTATACCTTTTTGATATTATGGAAGTAGGGGCTGATATATATATTTTATAAATACTAACCATTTGCAGACGCCTGCAATTATATAGATACTATATACTATATCTATATATGTGTGTGTCTGTGTGTGTGTGTGAGAGAGTGTGAGTGTGTGTTTGAGTGTGTGTGTGTGTTAATATCAAATGTATAGTATTGTACAATATGATGAGTTAGTTGGTTTATAGGTCTTGTATATCTTTCATTTTATTATTGAAACATGAACAAAACTTTATCTGTAGGACTGAATTACCTGATAATACGATATACGTCTGATCTTGAAAACTGTTAATTTATTGACCAATTGTTGCTGAATTTTAACATTTTTATTTGAAATCGTTTATGCATTTTTTTTTCTTTTATTGTGTTCATGAATATAACTTTTGATATTATTTCTCAAGCTCATTCGGCCTGAAAATATCCAGAAACAAGAACAGAAATAAAATTCTTATGCCACTAACGTTGTTAGCGGCGCCTAGATGGTCAACAGTTATATCTACACTAAGTTTTAAAGCGACTATATATACAAAAATCCCTGTCATCTGTCATACTTTTTTGATATATCATGAAACTAAAAATTCATGTAATTACGAAAATCAAAAGAGTCCGAAACCATGTTTTTGAAAGACCATACAAGAGACAAAACAATGACATTATTATTCAGTAGGTATTACAAGAATACATATGTTACCATTCGTGAACAAAACGCTACGCGGACTCTTCAATCGCACATTGCATGACTGCATTATACTTTCCCAGTAAAAATTGTATACAAGCATCGATTGAAATAAACAGTGTTTAAAACCCGAAAGCATATATGTTTAGAACAGTTTTACGGCATAGAATCTCGTATTGATATATCTACCTTTTTTTTTTACTGCTGATAAGAAGAAATCGCCGTTTAATGAGCATGAAATCGACAGTTCTCTTCTAAACTATCCAATAGGATAAAGAACACAAACACAAAAGTTGTATTTCCCAGCGACATAGGCACTGGCTAATTTATTGTCAAATAACAATACATGTATTACAAAATAACATATTTCACACACACACAACTCCTACCCTAACCTAACCTATACTGTATTATAATACACCATATGAAAATTACCCTTAAAAAATTTAAAATTTACGTGTGATCTGGTATACCTGCGTCGCCTGAATGACACGTATAGGCTATACCTTACCCAATTTGCACGTGCAAATACCAGTAACGCAACCTATTGGCGTACCTCATACCGAAGAAAAAATAATAACATCCTAATTCCTACCGTCAACCGGTTGAAATTATATTTATAGCCCGATAAACACTTTAACAAAAGAGCTATTATAAAATCGGTATTAATTTTAACGAGAAATCTTTACATTTGGCACCCGAGTTTCGCATTGTCTCAGTTTCAATCTGGGTTGCATTAATGAAAGTATAGATGTAGTCAAGATCAGATAACGTGATTGTTACGTCATTTTGATCAACATCACGGACATGCTTGGCTATGCACTAAGTTTGAAAAAAAGGCGAAGATAGTGATTGAGATCAATTGCGTTACTATGACGTCATTTTAGCGCAATGTTGATAATTAAGGCTTTGTATAGTGTGTTTGATTGAATGCAATTCAATCACAGAAAGGAAGTTGATTTAAAAATGCTATTCTTTCAAATGAACATACAAGGGAATGGAAGAAAATAAAGAACATATTTATTTAAGAAAGGCGGAGCTTACCATAAGACAGATAAATATTGATGGCGCCCTAACGCCAGTACCCTCGACGATAACCAATAGAACATGTATTAGTGACTAAAGATCTTATTTAATAGTATTATAAATATTTGTAATTATTCGATCGTTTTCTGTTTTTAATCCAATAAATACTACTATAGTTGAAGGTTGATGACTTTACAAAATTGTACTAAAATTTTGTTCAGGTAGACCTATATCTGTCTTATACCACGTGGTAACACCTCCTCTGTGTGCACCAATTAAACACAAAGTTCTCAAGGCAAGTGACATTTAGATGATCTCATACAATTTTTTATTTGAAGGTGTGTATAGTAAATATATGATTCACCCTGTTTTAGTACAATTATAAATACAATTCACATAGAGAAGTAAGAACATCTTATTCCTGATTGGAAAATATGAGACCGGCTTATTTTGTAATTTTATCACTATCCCTTTGCCTTTGGTTTTCTAGTTTGAAACCCAAATGGGACAGTTTCCAGGTACTGACCGTAGGCCGGTGGATTTTCTCTGGGTACTCCGGCTTTCCTCCACCTCCAAAACCTGGCACGTCCTTAAATGACCCTGGCTGTTAAAAGGACGCTAAGCTAAAAACCAAATCAAAGTCGGCGTTAGTATTCTTGGTAAAAAACCCAAATAAAGAAATTTAAAAATATAAGAAAATGGATGACTGACTCTTTTTCCAGAAATTTGTTAGTGATATGAGAGAAAATCTCTTACTATTTGTATATATAGGTTAGGGATATTCCACCCTCGGGATAACGAGATGTGGTAAAACCCTCGGCTAACCTCGGAATTTACCACATTTGATGACCCTTCGGGTGGATACACACATATGAAACAATCTTGTATGCTTTGTCATGAATTCATTGGTACGACACGTGACCAATGAAGGTTAAATCATACACTAATCAGGTTTTATTGTTGTTGGTCCATAGACATGTCATGTTTTTTTTACAATTGCAATAATTATGCCATATCCTTATTCTATCGTCTGTGATCCATATTTTCGTATCGTTTTCCTCGCCAATTTTCTCATGAACATTATATTACCGCTTTATCAATATACTGCATGTGAATTTCCACAAACATTTACTTTTTAGAATATCTGCTTCTTAAGATATTACATGTTATGTCAAATTTTTACATTGAAATGCTCTCTGCGATAGTATTGCACGTCAGTGTGAGTGTTCTCTGAAGTCATGTTATTTCAGCCAATCAGATTTGTCCGCCAAATTGTCGATATTGCAATATGATGTTTTATCAACGATATTTTTTTTTTGTCTGACGCTGCATTGAATATTTTGGAATCAGATGTGATTTGGATGTCATGACAGTCTACATTACGCATTACGCTTACGCATTATGTGCTCTAGTTTTGATAACAAAATGTAAAAATAATCATGGTTCTTTGTTTTGATCGATATGATAATTTTCGAAGCTAGAATAACAATATCAGTCTTGGTTATTTCGATAGAAAAAGATTCTATGATTTTACTAATATTATATAACCGTAGTATCTAAACAGTAATGTAAATACTGCCTAATGCATTATTACAGATTTATTACCCAGCAAAGTGATTAATAGAAAGCGTTAAATGTTAGAATGTACATTATATATATTGTTCATTTAAACATTTTACTTTCAATATTATCGCATTTTATTTCTCTTTCTTTTTATATGTCATTTTTTTTATCAAGTTACACTTTCTTTCATTCAATTCTTTGATATAACAAGTAGGGATGTAAATATAGTTATTTATATATTGTTAATACTTTTCCCGATAGGAAATTAACATTATATTGACGGTCCATGCAATCTTTCTATGTTTCCTTTTGTTGATGTCAGATCTTTTATCCGAAGTTGAACGTAGTCGAAGAGACATATGTTAAAGGAAATATTGATATCATTTACGATTCAATGACCAAATCAGTTGTCAGTGTTTCAGTGTTTACCGAGACGGTTATAGATGTCATTTTATACAGTTACGATTTATTTTTCATTTGGAGTATAAAACAAACAAAACCTTGCTTATAGCCCAACATTATCTATATAAGGTACGTATATTATACCAATGGGCATGTTTTAATTATTGTTAGCGCTAAAACCATAGATTTTAGCAGCTATTGTCAGCGCTTTTGAGAGATGGGCACGCAACGCGCTTTTTACCTCCCCCCCCCCCCCCCCTCGGTTGGTGTTTTGTAAAATTACTTGACTACTGTGATATCTATAGTGGCAAATTTGCACAAATATGCAACACTGTAAGGTTTGTCATCATTCTGTTAACTTATTTTGCAATGAAAATATAATATAAAGATAAATTTTGAAAGAAAAGAAAACTAATGTTGGACTGAGTAGGCTCTTATTTATAAAATATCATACATTTGAATAACGTCCCGGTTAGCTAAGTAGGTTGAGGCGAAGTGTTCCACCGAGGAGGCCGGGGTTCAATTCCCTGCAGCGGATTTTTTTTTTTCTATTAATATGTTTTTTATAATTATATCTTTCTATATTTCAAGAAAAGATATATATTCACATGTGTGTTTATAGTTGTTTTAATTCATATTTGCTCGGAATGTAAATGGCCTTTTAACACAAACAACAGTAAGGCTAAGCTGTAGTACAGTAGGCTAAAGAAAGATTTAGTACTATCTTTTCGTAGCTCATTTGCAAATATAATTTTATAATAATTTCAATATCTTAAATCAGTGCATTGACGCAGAAAATAATTTGAGCCGCTCGTCAATTTGACGCTTCAAATTTTGAGTAACACTAGTGCTACTTGTTAGTTCTTTTGTGTTGTCCTATATATAGACTCGCCAAAGTGTAGGTTAGCTATAGTCAGTGACACTAATTGACCCCAAGGGGTTAATTACAAGAGTCAGCCAACCGTGAAACACTCCGACTGTCTCCAAATTTGGTCACAGGTGAATTCTCCAATTAACAACTTTACCTGAAGTGAAATTATGTTATTTACAACCTAGATATATTTGCTAGGAAACAGTATATTTCAATTGACTTAAGAATATTGGGACTGAACTGCAGCCATTTTCTCACAACAATCGGCAAAATCTCTCTCTCTTTTTTTCAAACGAAACTTATAAACATGAATTTTTATAAAAAAAAAAGACAGAGACGTATGTATACCTATATACATATTGTGACTTTAATAACTGTATGTTTAAAATGTTCTGAGTATAAAAGAAACACAGATATATTAAATAAATTCTTGTAAAAACTTTATATATTTAGATTGGAATGTAACAACTTTTTAATCATATCTACACCCAGTAAATTTTGAATTTTTATAGCCATCTAACATTTGATGGTCTTATTTTAATTATTATATTAATTGCACAAGTACATATGTTTCAATGCAAAAGACGTGTAACTATATCTAGCTCAGTAGAGTTTTTTAATCCGATACAAAACGATAAATTATACTGTATCTTTAAACCGTCAGTCAAAGATGATTTACATCTTGTAAATGTTATTATAAAGACAGTCTTAAGAAATTCTGGGTATATCTCGCAGGTGAAAAATGGAGGTCTATAGGTTAACAACCCCCACCACCACCTCCCCCCCTCCCCTCCTCTCCTCACACCTGCTGATACAGGTGTGACACCCTTTGATTACCTGGACAGTTCAGGTATAGCCTCAGGGAATCTTTCAATACACTGGCCGGCTAGAGATACACAGATATGTCAACTTATAAATCTTCCCATGTGTGAGAAATTAATCTTCATATATGGTAGAAATTACTTCCATAACTGTGAATGTATTAGGTGACTTAAAGAGTAGGATGGAGTAATTTGTATGATTGAAATATGTTGAAAGTCGTATTGCCCAATAAATCTATATAACACACGCTATAATAGCAACAAAAATTAAACTAGAAATTGTTGGCTAACAACTTGACGGGCTTTTCACCTACTTAGCATAACTGACCTAAAGGCTTGGTATTTCGAAACGTAAAAGAAAATATTTTAGAACACTTGATAGGTCATCCACATTCTAGTTTTGAATTAATCTGGCATCTGAGATGAAACGTTCAACAAAGGAGTTGGACGAGGGGAGATAACCCATACAAGCACATTGTACGAGTTATCTCCCTCCGTCCAACTCCTTTGTTTTTTAAAATACATAAAATATAACGGGAAATATTCAAAATGGCATCTCGCGTTAACGGCAAATTTTACTGAAAAACTAAGGACAGCAAAATCATCAGAATGACATACTGCGTCATACTTCAAAAGAATTTTTTGAAAAGATTGAAAAATGAAGATTTTCTAAAAATAGACAAATTTAACCCCATATCTTACTTTTTTATTTGACCTTTGACCCGAAAACTTTTGTAATAAATGTTAGCGCCAGGCATTATCTACAAATAACATAATCACATTACCTCTGTAGAATAAATCCTTTTTTAGTTATGGTCATTTTAAACTTTTTAATACATGACGTCATGACGGCCATATTGGATTGTGGATCGACCCCCATAGTAACAAGACTTGGTCAGTACCATCTCATAACCATTTTGTCAAATTTTATGTTGATCGCACTGGTGGAATTTGAGAAGAAACTTAAACTGTGAGTTGTAGACATACATAAGATATAGAGAGAAATATTCAAAATGACGTCCCGCGTTAACGACAAATGTTACCAAAGAACTAAGGACATCAAAATCATCAGAATGACATACTGCATCATACCTTGAAAGATTTTTTGAAAAAGATTGAAAAATGAAGATTTTCTAAAAATAGACATATTTGACACCATAGCGAACTTTTTTTATTTGACCTCTGACCTGAAAACTTTTGTAGCAAAAAGTTAGCTCCAGGAATTATCTACAAATAACATAATTACATGACCTGTGTAGAAGAATATTTTTTTTTAGTTATGGCCATTTTAAACTTTTCAATACATGACGTCATGGTGGCCATATTGGATTTCGGACTGACCACATGATAACAAGACTTGGTCAGTACTATCTCCTTGTCATTTTGTCAAAGTTTGTGCTGAGTCGCACTGGTGGAATTTGAGAAGTTTAAAATGTAAAACGATTTTTAATATAGAATATATAGGAAAATTTTCAAAATGGCGTACTACATTAACCGGAAGTGCTATTAAGACACCGAAGGTATCAATATTATCGGAATGACATACTCTATTAATATGTAGAAGAATTTTTCAAAAATAGTAAAAAAATAAAAATTCTTAAAATAGCATAACTTTGACCTCCAGCGAGCTTTTTTGTTTGACCTCTAATCTCAAAGCCTGTATTATGAAAAGTTGGCCCCAGATGAATCCTACATGAATATACCTTTGAATATTATTAACCTCATACCGTTTTTGAGTTGTGGTTATTCAAGCAAAATGAGCTTTGACGTCATGGCGGCCATTTTGGATTTTTCGACCTACTTAATTTTTATTTCCTTCACCCCTTCAAATCATTCTATAATAAAGGCTGAAAAAGAAATCTGAATAACTTTAACCAGTTTGGCGTTACAGTTTCTACAAAATGAAATGCAAAAGATTAGGAAGAATAATAATAATAACTAGAAATTGTCATGGACAATTTGACGGGCTTTTCACACCCTTGACAAACTTAAGGGAACATTTACCTTTATGACCTTGAATGTCGGTAAAGGTTATTCATTTAAACAATGTTTAGACCGTTATTCAAGCATGCTACTGTCAAATATCAACTCCCTGGGCCTCTCAGAAGTCATTTCAAGATTTTAGCCAATTTGATACCTGTGACCTTGAATGTAGGTCAAGGTCATTCATTAGAACAAACTTGGTAGCCCTTCACTCAAGCATGCTACTGACCCAATATCAAATCCTTGGGACTCTAGATTATTGAGAAGAAATCGTTCAGAGATTTTAGGCTATTTGACGCCATGTGACCTTGAATGAATGTCAAGGTCATTCATTAGAATAAACTTGGTAACCCTTCACCCAAGCATGTTACAGGTCAAATATCAAGTCCCTGGGTCTCTTGGTTATTGAGAAAAAATCGTTCAAAGATTTTAGACTGTTTTAACGCCTTGTGACCTTAATTCTAAGGCAAGGTCATTCATTAGAACAGTCTTGGTAGTCCTTCACCCAAGCATGTTACAGGCTAAGTATCAAGTCCCAGGGCCTCTTGGTTATTGAGAAGAAATCGTTTAAAGATTTTAGACTATTTGACTCCTTGTGACCTTGAATGTAGGTCAAGGTCATTCATTAGAACAAACTTGGTAGCCCTTTACACAAGCATGTTACAGGCTAAGTATCAAGTCCCAGGGCCTCTTGGTTATTGAGAAGAAATCGTTTACAGATTTTAGAGTGTTTCTACGCCTTGTGACCTTGAATGTAGGTCAAGGTCATTCATTAGAACAAATTTGGTAGCCCTTCACCCAAACATGTTACAGGCCAAATATAAAGTCCCTGGGTCTTTTGGTTTTTGAGAAGATGTCGTTTAAAGATTTATAAATGATTGCGCAATCATGCAAATTTTCAAAATGGCGTACTACCTGAACCGGAAGTGCTAATGAAAAACCGAAGGCACCATAATCATTAGAATGATATACTGCATCGATCAATAATAAGAAATCCATAAAATGAAAAGTTGAAAATTTGGTGAACTTTGACCCAATAGCGAACTCTTTTATTTGACCTCTGACCTGAAAACTTTTGGTAAGTAAAAGTTAGAGCCAGGCATGGTCTACAAATAACATAATTACATGACCCCTGTAAAATGAATACTTTTTGAACTATGGCCATTTTAAGCTTTTTAATACATGACGTCATGGCGGCCATATTGGATTTTGGACCGAGCCCATGAATTCAAAAGCTGGTCAGTGCAATCTCATAGTCATATTGCCAAGTTTGTTCTGGATCGCACTGGTAGAATCTGAGAAGAAAAATAAAATGTGCATGGTCTTGATACAAAAGAGAACAAAAGAAATGTTCAAAATGACGTACCGCCTTAACGTCAAACGTAACCGAAAAACTAAAGACATCAAAGTCATCGGAATAACATACTGCATTATATTCCGAAAGAATTTTTGAAAAATATCGAAAAATAAAGATTTTCTAAAAATAGATGAACTTGACCCCTTAGCGAGCTTTTTTATTTGACCTCTGACCTTAAACATGTAATTAAATAAAAGTTATCCCCAGAACTAATGTACCATAATATCATAACATGACCTTTGCATCCTTAGCCCTAATAAGAAGAAACAGAACATAAACAAAAGGTCTTTTCACCACAAAGTGAAAAGCCCTAATAAATATTTCATACAGAAATTGAATCTGAGTAGTCAATCATATATATTTCATAATCTTACTTATCAAGGTAAAGTAATAATACAAACTGGTAATTGCGTTGCCTTTGTATAATTTATATAAAGTACCACACAAAACTGAAATCACTATTCTACTGTGCCACGCACTCACTATTTCTTGCATATTATGTAATATGTATAACCATGGATAATATATTAAATCATTATCTTTTATTCTTATTTTGTATTATACAAGTTCATGTGGAATTTGCATAATGAGGATGTTGGAATTATAAAACGTGTAAAAAGTTATGGTATAACATATATATATCAAAATAAGATGTTCTTAAAATTTAAATGATTTCAATGCAGCAACATTTGTGTTGATTATTGAATAATATACAGTTGATTCAAGTGTCTTTAATATTTCAATTTATGTCTTAATAACTATGCTTTTTCAACAACATATAGAACTATTGAATTAATATTCAACTCAGACGGGAATCGGGCTGTGAATCACGAATGATTAGAAAATAAACCCCTAAAATTTTACATAAGATACAGTTGTGCAATGGAGAACATATATTTGAGTCCATTCTCTGAAATTAATACCAATTATGACCCCATTTTTAGCCCACCATCTGATTTTTAGCCCACCATCTCATATGTAGGTTGCCCTTGGTCCCTAGTTGCAATGTATGCATATTTCATTTTGGGACCAGTCAGAAAACAACATGGCCGTCAGGCAGCCATCTTGGATTTTGACAATTGAAGTTTGTTATCGCTATTTCTCAGAAAGTACTAAAGGGATCTTTCTGAAGTTTCATATGTAGGTTGTCCTTGGTCCCTAGTTATGCATAATTCATGTTAGGGCCAATCGGAAAACAACATGACCGACAAGCAGCCATCTTAGATTTTGACAATTGAAGTTTGTTATCGCTATTTCTCAGAGAGTACAGAAGGGATCCTCCTGAAATTTTATATGTAGGTTCCTCTTAGTCCCTCGTATTGCATTTTGGGACCAATCTGAAAACAACATGGCCGACAGACAGCCATTATCGCTAAATCTCAAATTTCATATATAGGTTCCCTTTGTACTGACCGTAGGCCGGTTTTTTTTTCTCCGGGTACTCCGGCTTTCCTCCACCTCCAAAACCTTGCACACCCTTGCTGTTTATAGGACGTTAAACAAACTAAACCAAACCAATTTGTTTGAAAAGTACTGAGGGATGTTTCTCAATTTACACAGATTAGTAAGAGGAAGAGAAAATAGAGAGAAGATCAATCTGACATAGAATCTATAAAGATCATTCAATGGTGGACGCCAACATCCCTCCGGGATCTCTTGTTTATCTCCGTTTCGGCAAATACCTCAAATCCACCAAACACCGTTGCCAGCTCCCGGTACTCTTCCTCATAACTCCGTCCCCATTTTTTTCGCAATTTCATGGCATTGACATAGAAAACAGATATAAAAATTAGGAGGCATCGACCAAGCCATATATATGTGATCTTGGGTTGCCATTAATACATGTGTGCAAGTAGAATTTTAGGTTGTTTTGGAGTATGTGTAGTCCGAGAGATTTCCATCAAACTTAGTAACATGTTGACATGCTTTAACAGTTCGGCCATATTCGATTGCCACTTTTGCAATCGGTGTATTTGTGGCCCGTTTATTGATAAGATATACCATCTACCCTTTCCATGCAATGACTGAATCAGAATATGGCGGGTTTCCTTAAACTTAGAAGAGTCCGACCAAATTCTTCATTCTTTAAGATTTAAGTAATCTGATATCGTTGAGAGTCGGAATAGTCTTTTCACGAAATCTTCTCAATACAATGACCAGGGTAAAACGCTTCAAAATGTTGCAGTGACCGTCTGACATTCATTTTTACCTTGACACTGCTTCACAAAATCAAAAGGCCCTAAATTAGTTACATTTGACTGGAGCGTTCATGTAATAGAAGTCAACAACATGTGTTGGAATAAGTTAACATCAACCATATTCAATGAAACACCTGTGTTAACACTTTCAAACGGCTTTTGGCTAACTAAAATGAATTCAATGGACATGTGAGTTTGGTCAGGTCCAAACGTGTTATCTGTCAAATTACGGTAATGAACCAATTGAAGAACTGAATATCGACTTGCTCAAAAATAAGGGAAATCCTGTTTGTGATACAATTCCAACAGAAAAAAAACCGTGTAAATTATTGTCAACTGATAAAATTGCACAAAAGTTTTAGCGCTACAGTACTTACAGTACTTTGATTTTTATATATATGTTCGATAAAAACCCAGCCACATTGCACACATTATTTACAATATAACGTTGTAATATCGTTTGTCAATTGGGGGATAAATCATCGTAAAGAAATATCGGTTAAACTACTCAAACAAAACCTTGATTATAGCCCAACATTATCTATATAGGATACGTATATTATACTATTAGGCATTATTGTTTTTATATAATGATCGATTTATACCCAGCCACATCACACATGGACAATGCACACATTATTTACGATATAACATTGTAATATCGTTTGTCAATGGTGTAATTCTATGACTAATTTTGTTACAGGGATTGATGGGTGCAGCTGAAGGTGGTCACATCGACATGGTCAATTTTTTCCTTGATAGAGGAGCTGATCCGGCTAAGGTCAGTCTACCAAACGATTTTCATTTTGAGATATGTTGATGGCAGACATGATTCGATTAATTGTTTAAATAGCAGTATTTACCGAGGCTAAGTCGGCATTTCAATCAGTTTTGAACACAACAATTTACCTTTATATAGAAGATAGATCATCATTGTTGGTAACTCCTCAGAAACAGACCCAATCATGCTAATACAATAACGCGTTACTTAGCCATTTGTATACCAATAGATTGCTATAGAGCTATCTTACACCTTATTACCATCATTAATTGTTTCATTATTATATGTATTGTTTACAATCACATCACCAGAACATCTTTGTGATATGGTAATGATGTTAATTTTTTCATTTGAATAAGATAACAGTGGGCATTAAAGAAATACGAGTTCTTTGATAAAAAACATCGTTGCTGTGAGTCAACATTGTCGTATTACGAATTAAATTCAACTTTAATGTCATCTTAATAAGGTTATCACACAGAGATACAGATATCAATTCCGTGAACTTTAAACCCGGAACAAATAATGTTCTAATTATACTGCAAACTTGAAGTATTGCAAAGGAAACCTTTATCGAGGATTAACTAGCCGTACAACACATCAAGAATAATGGGGATAACTTAATACAAAGTGTAGGCGTAGTAATCCAGGAGTTCGCAGCATATTAACATTGATTAGTCAATCAACATTCTTCACCGTAAATGTGCTTCTTTCATTTCATCAAGAAAGACATTTATTTTTAAACAGAACGACAGATTCTTACAATTGGCCGTCGAGCAAACTTATTTAAACCAAATATTTTAATTGGAATCACACGTTCCCGGGGATGTATCAAATATTAACCCATCAATCCTGATGAAAAGCATGTCTTTTCCCTACTGTTCAACAATATCCCGCTAGTTACCTACCTTCAATCAATTCAAGCCATTAAACATGTTCTAATTGTTTGTAGATGCCAGTTCCTATCAACATAACTTTAATGGAGATGTTCCATATCTCAAACTCTTTGAATGCTGCCCGTGTCGATATGATCAGTTGGGTTGTTATAAAAACGTTTATAGTATGCCACATTAATATCCAGTCGTTATACCCTCTTGGGTATTATTGAGTTTAAAATAAAATGTCACGTAAAATAGATAATTTGTACGATTACAGATCATTGTGGGAAGTTAAAATCGACTACAATGTCGAGCTTGAAATGATATTGAAAATGTAAAACAATAAAATAAGTCTTTTAAGACCTTAATACCAGCTTCGAGAGATCGAAATATCATCAAAAGGCATTGAACTCGGGTCTGATTTAGTGTACACTGATCAGATACACGAGATGAGAAGAACGCAGGTTTAGTCAGATACTGATAGAAAAACATCATGTTTGTAATAAGGTGATTATTTGATATGATTCATATTATTAATTACCTAACTGATCAGGGATAACTTAGCCACACGACAGTGAACAATATATGTTTAGTCATGAATTCATTGGTAATTACATGTACTTATTCATACGACAATATTTATTAAATCTTACACTTATCATGTTATATTGTTGTTTGTTCGGAGACATTTCATTAAACACAAGGGAAGACGAGATATAGGTCCACAACTAAATTAATAATACAACAAACCGACTTCGGGAATAGTTTTAGAATTGATATAGATGTTGTGATTGTAATAGAATTGCATTCAGTTTATGATTTAATATTTACCCCTTTATGACACTGCCATGATATGACCTTCTACTCGAGCAAGTTCCGTATCTTTGCAACACAACTCTGAATCGTGTAATGTTACAGAATAGCAACAAAGTACAATTCATATAAGGTGACTAAATACTTGGAAACTTTCCAACAACACTGATGAAATATTTTTTTCAAATAAACACTTCAATAGTTGAAGGTTGATGACTTTGTATACTTTGTATACTTTGTATTGAAAAATACTTTCCTAAAGTTTGTACGAGTAAACTAAGGTTGTGGCCCTTAGACTAGTCATAAAGCTATATTTTCTTTGTCATCATGTTTCTCCCTTAAATCAGAAAATATATATCTAGGTTGTCCGAAAAACTTCGGTAAATTGTACAGTTGGAGTTTTCTTTTATCAGTTTAACTGGCTGTTACCTGTGTATTTAAATCATTGTTCCTTTTACTCGTACAGGTAAATCAAAGTGTCTTTTACTGAATATATCAGTTGACAGAAATAAATCAATGAATCAATAAGAAAAAAATCAATAAAAGGAAAAGTAATGTGTATGATATAATTGATGATTAATTTATAGAAGTGATTATTATTTACATATAGGAAAAACTTAACCACAAGATAATACATGTATCTGAAGCATGACGATGTCGGCGGTACTTATAATTTGTGATGATTACTTATGTTTCAGTCATATGCTTTGTCCGGAGCAGCTCATTGTGGTCACACAGAAATTGTTAAGATACTTCTGGATAAGGGAGCCGACGTAAATAAGGTTGGTTAACTGAACATTTTAATGGAAGCTGTATGGTGATGCTCTATTGTTATATTGCTTGAACGGTCACAATTCGATGAATTATTCATTTTATTGTCTCATCGGTGTTTACTGAGGTAGAGACAGTATAAACATTAATTGAAGAAAATGATTTTCCTTTGGGATCATGCTTCTTTATATCTGGTAAGATTGTTATTAGAAACAGGTCTAATCGGGCTAAGAGAGGACACGTCTCGTGCCAACTTTGTATAACAATAACTTGTTCACAATCTGTCATTAAATCGCAATCGATACAAACTCGCATTGCGCTTTTTAAGTCAGTATAGATGTACTTATATATTTCGTTGTCTGGCAAATAAATGACGTTTTTCAATGTTGAGATGGAGCTAGCTCAACATTCTCTGTTTTCGATCCCACAGGGCTTGCATGGAAAATGTGATTTTCATTTTTTGATATGACAGTGCTATATTTAATATGTTAAGTGCAAGGCCGGAAACTCCGTCACGAGGGAAACGGCACCCTATCTCACCCATCAATCGACTAAAAAACACTTTTTTTTTACTCATTATTAAATCTTTCATTATCTCATTGATAGGATTTGAAATAGAAGCCAGGGGAATCCCAGAAGTTTACTTACAAGAAATTAATAAAATGATATGGAATTTTATTTGGGATGGGAAAGTTAATCAGATTGAAAGGAAAGTTTGTTGCAATAGCAAAGAAAACAGGGGGATGGATATGATAAATTTGATAGATTTGGTAGAAAGTCTGCATACAAAAACTGAAAGCTGGAATGCTATAGGGAAATTTTGTCTAAAAATATTGGATGCCAAATACATGCAAAATAATTTCTTAACAGCCTTTTCAGACTTAACAGGACTAAATATTAATAACCGAATGTCAAAATTCTATTGTACTATTTTGAAAGCATGGACCAACTTCAGTTCAAAAATAATACCAAATGGTATACAACAAATTTGATCATGTCAACTTTTTGGTAATAAAAACTTGCAGTTAAACAAACACCCATTATTTATACCAGCTTTTTCCAAAAGTAAAATAACTAAAATAGCTGACATATGGGATGAAAACAGTAACACTTTTATAAACAATCATCAGTTATTAAGACAACTTACTTTTAAACAAAACTGGATTGCAGAAATTTCAAAAATATAGAGAGCTATTCCAAAATGTTATATCACTACTTTGCAAGGACCAGATGATGAAGAATAAAAAACCCAGAATATTTACATCAACAATAAATCAGAAATATGTATTTTTAAAATAGATCACTTTAAAGTTCTAAAACCAAAAGAACTTAAACTATCGCTTCTACTTGATAATAAAGTAACAATTACAAGACCAAAGGCAGAAGCAAAATGGAGTGATCACTTTCAAAAAGAGATAGAATGGTGTAAAATATGGAAGAACCTAAACAGCATTGACATAGCAATAACAAACAAAATGAAAGATTTTCAGTGGAAAATCATTCACAGAATAATATATACAGAACAAAGATTACAGGTAATGAATAGGTCAAATGGGATTTGTCATTTATGCAACATTGAAACAGAAACCTTGCCACACCTATTCTTCATATGTAACTACACAACTCAATTACTAGATTTAATTCAAAATACACTATACAATAACACTATATTTGATTTAACAACACCACCAAATACTATAAACGAAGAGATAATGATGTTTGGAGATATATCTGTCAATTTGACAACAGCTCTTTTCAACACAATAATCAATACAACTAAGTGGGTCATTTGCAAAGTGAGAAACATAAAAAAAATTCAGAATAAATCAACAACTCCTGCATCTGCCTTAATTATTATACGAAGGATACTGAACGAAAACATATATTTACATCTTAAAGTTACACCAGAAACTAAAAACCTTTCAGTGATATCAAAATACAAAACACTATTTCAAGAACTGTAAACTTTACTTACAGTAAAACCATTTGTTGCTATAAACCGGAAGTAAACAATAAGTGTCTAAATTACGTAGCAAGAAAACCGGACTATTTTTTCCGGAATGTTTGTGTGAAACCTGCATACTATAATTATGATTACGATTGAACTCTGTAATATATTTGTATACAATGTAATATAGAAAATAATATGATGCATGCGAATGAATAATATAAGATGATGCATGCAAGTGAATGTTAGAGTGTAAGGAAAATATATAATATGCGCGATACAAATTATATATAATAGTATGTCTGACATAATAATTATATTTTTATTTAATGAAGAAATGAATATTTATAAACATACAATTTGTTTATACATCCAATATATTAAGAGTGTGAAAATACATATTTATTATTATAATTATTATTGAACTCTGAAATATATTAGTAGGGGTGTTAAATTCAAGGTCAAGTGTGTAGTATATATAATGTATTAAATGTTCACAGCTAGTGTTTATGGAAAATATATACATGAATCTACATAAATTAGTATGTCTGACACAATGACACAATTATTGATGTAGAAATTAATTAATGTACACGGAAAACATGATTCTAATGTACTGTAAAATAAACTATAAATGGTAAGATATACATACTTATGCTATGCGTGTGTGTAAGGAGCAGTGTGTGTGTGTGTGTGTGTGTGTGTGTGTGTGTGTGTGTGAGAGAGAGAGATGACATTCAAGTTGTTAGAAGAAAGAAAGAAGAAAGACGTATGGCGAATGATAGCCTTCTTACACGAGGACATTTATGTATCTGTAGCTTTGAAAAAATAAATTTATTTGAACCTGAAAAAAAAAACGAAAAAAAAACAACACTTTCATTCAAACTGGCACGGTGCACACTATATGCGACCGTCATTAGCAAACATTCATCTTTAACCTACCGTGTCACGCAATACGAATTATTACATCCAAAACACAATAATCCGTGAATGGATACGCAGACACTGTTAAGCTACTACTGGATAAAGGAGCCGACGTAAAAAAGGTTGGTTAACTAAACATTTCAATGGAAGCTCTATGGTGATGCTCTATTTTAACATTTCTTGAACTGTCACGATTCAATGAATTAAGCATTTTATCGTCTCATCGGTGTTTACTGAGGTAGAGACAGTTTAAAACATTAATTGAAGAAAATCTTTTTCATTTTGGATTATGATTCTTGATGCCCCATAAGATTATCATTAGAAACAGGCCTAATCAGGCTGAGGCCGGGACACGTCTTGTGTCCAATTCGTATAACAATAACTTGCTCACAGTTTTTATTGAATTCCTTTTCAAGTCATTGTGTATGTATTTATATGTTTCGTTGATTTTTACCCAATATATGCTAATGATTTCATCTGAATACGTTATATTGATATTGAAATAATATAGTGTACGTTCGCTCGTTATTGTACTGAAAGATGGCCTATATCCATCGTATTCCGTCCGTCGTCGTCCACCGTGCGCCGTCAGTACGGCAGACTTTTTCTTTCTAAATGCTATTCCTCTTTAATCCTTTGGTGGATTACTTTCAAATTTGGTTTGAAGCATCATTGGGGAGGGCAATCGTATTTTATATAAATGAGGCTGGTTTGACCCCTGGGCCCCGATGAGTGGGGCCTCAAATGGTGAATATTTGCTATAAAATCCTACTCCTCCTTTACCCTTGAGTAAATTACAACTAAATTTGGTGTGAAACATCATTTGGACAATCATATTTATATAAATGAGGCTGGTGTGATCCAGGGCCAGAGGGATGGGGCCCCAAAAAGGTCAATTTGGTGAATATTTGGTATTAAATTCTACTCTTTCTTTACCCTTGGGTGGATTGCATCCAAATTTTGTGTGAAAAATCATGTCTTATGTGAATAAGGCAAGTCTGACCCCTGGGGCCTCAGTAGTGGGGTCCCAAAAGGGGAACTTTGGTAAATTATTGCTTTAAAACCCTACTCTTCTTTAACCCTTGGTTGGATAACATCTAAATTTTGTTTTAATTATTATAAGGAGATTGCAATCACAATATTTATAAGTGATGCTTATGAGGACAGAAGGGTGAAGCCCCAAAAGGAGAACTTGACAAACATTTTCCTTTAAAATCACTCTCCTTCTTAATGCCTGTATTGATTACAACCAAATTTAATTTGAAACATTTTAAGGGAACAGCAATCACAATTTATATAAATGAGACAGGTCTTAGCCCTGGGGCGTCCAAAAGGAACACTTAGGTTAAATATTGCTTTAAAATGCTACTCCTCTTTAATGCCCTTATTGATTACAACAATATTTAGTTTGAAACATCATTGGGGAAGGGAAATCATTTAGTGATATAAATGAGGCCGGTCCGACCCATTAGGACAGAGAGATGTGCCCATAAAATGGGAACTTGGCTGAAATTTTGCTTTAAAATGCTGCTCCGTCTTTAAGCCAAAAACGATAAAAACCAGATTTGATCTGAAACATGACTGCCTGCGTATATAAATGATTTATGGTAATGATGCTGGATTCAGGGGTGTGTTCCTGCTGTAAGTGTTTGTCAGATGACCGTTAAGGCCCATGGGCCTCTTGTTATAAAGGAGGTAGAGTATAGAATACTTTCAAAACTATTAACCTCAACTTCTTTTCTAAGTTTTTGCATTGAAATGATGTGCTTATTTCTAGCAGATGATATATGGTCGGCTCACCTGGACCCAAATAACTGTAAAAATAACCCGTCTATTGTCCCTTTAACAAGTATCTTCTTCAGGCCTGGTGGTAACAATCAGAGATTATAATAGGGATTGCTGAAAAAAACAGTAAACTCGTTAATCAGTCATAATTATTTGAGTGTCTATGATTAGTGGTTGGTTCCCTTCTGTTGTCATCGTTTTAGAAAAAAACCTTTTATCAAGTCCCCATGCACGTTTTGGCCCTTTTTGTGGGAACATACATACTTGTCGGTTACATACTCCCCTATTGTAGAACTTCCAACAAACTCGGGGCTGGTTTTGAGTTGTTTTTTGGTGATAGAAGGAAATCATCGTTCCCTCCCCGCCTTGTCATGTTGCAGATCATGATCTGAGTACAAAGGTCATAGTTTTTACTTTTCCAGGTCGGCACTATTTCCCATTTACGGAAGTTATAGTCATAGTGTTTGTGTGTCTAGGGTGTTAACAGCATTGTTATATGTTTGGGTTTGCCTGTTGAAGTTTAATAATATAGACAAAAGCAATTACACATAATGCCTCATTCTATTTTTCAAAAGTATGGATTTTGTAATGTGGTCTTTTGAATCTTGGGACAAGGCAAAATTCTCTGGTGCTGTTTTTATGTCAAATATTTTAGTTTTTTACTCACAAATCATAGTGTTTATCACTGTGTACTAATTTTCCAATATTTCGACTTTCCATTTCGGGTCAATGTTGCTGTCTCGTGACCTTATAATACTACCGTTTCCTAGTTTTTGATAGTTTATTGGTACTGTCTGTTTGAAGTTGTTGAACACTATTATCAAACATGAGAACATAACTGCCAGAAGGTGGCTGTTCCGTCCATGATATCAATCGTTAAATAAGCTGTTTTTCTCCTTATAGTCTGACTTAGGGTCTGATGAATATGACTGTTCTAAGAAAACAGTTAAAATTATATCAATGTGTGTCCTTTGTTACTTTGTTACCTTAATCACACTTGATATAACATGGTTTCAAATATTTGCAACATAAAGTGTACGCAAACCAATTATATAGTGTCGCCGATGTGTTATGGCACAATGTAAAAATTACCATGAAACATTTTATTTGTAATAAAATGTTTTTTATTCTTTTGTTTTATTCTGTATTGTCTAAGTTATTTTTTTTTGTATTAATACCAATTGTAAAACTAAAAGATTTTTGTGACTCGTTTATGTCTCGTATAAACCGTCTACTTGTCAGGTCGGATAAACACCATATATGGAAGTAATTAGACAAAAGTATCGGTCAAATGACACGGAAACACAGGACTCGCAAATTAACCATATGCAATACAATTATAGGCAGCATGATGTTGTCGGATCTTTATTTACTTTATCGATCCATCTGTTAATAATATAGAGTAGTGCAAGAAATATCGTGTGTAACGTATTAGCGTTCATGCTCAGCTGTACGTCACAAGATAATCGAGAAAGACATTGGCTGTTTCTAGGGAACTATTCACTCATATATCGGCAGGTTTGAATAGAGTTTGCCAATGTAAGATAGCTATGTAAGATCAACCTATCTTACATAGTTTTCAAAAAAAAAATAAGAAAAAAGAAACATTCTGTAGATATATATATATGCCATACTAACAATAAACCGATAGTGTTACACAGTTAAACGATTACATATTTCATTGAGCAAAAATATCACTCCGTTACTGTAATGCAGGACAAGGCTTACAAGCCTTTTGTAACATTATAGTAGACTAGCCTACCCTCCAGGCCGATCATTTGCCATTAAAAACCTGCAAACACACACACTCTGCAGGTAATGCTAGGAAGTTGAATAAAAGCCATATATTTAAAAGTTTTATTAAAATATTAAACACCAAAACCAATCAAGTGGTTCTGTCTGCCTCAGCACAGAGGTCTGAAATTTTGTTAAATTTAGGCATACTCAGTAACCTGTGTATTTGGAATAATTCAGACGTTTTCAGACTGATAAATGTGCGAACATTCGATAAAAATGACACACCTCGATGTTCATATCAGAACATATTTATTATAATTGTAACACAGAGTGTATATTTGTGTAGAGTAAGCTAACTGTTGTCCTAGCCATCCAATATGATCGTCGTTATCGACGGACCAACAATCGTCTTTCCATCAGGAAAACCGGTTAAACAGATATAAACTTATGTCACCAGAAAATCACCGTAAATATTGCCATCAACGAAACACCGTCATGTCATGGCGGTCGAGATCAACACCGCTTCTATTAGCCTTGAATAATGAATGAAAATCCCAATGACAGTCGTGACGTCATGCATTAATGAAGTGTTTTTTTTTAAAATGTGACTGGGCAACAAAAAGTACAGTGTGTCCTGTAAAATGATAAAACATGTCCAGGTGCAAACTCGCTGCTTTTTCCAAGTATTGTTGATAGAAACTTCTTTTTCTCGAATGTTGAAAGTTTGATCACGGCCATTTAAAAACACAGTCAAGATACGTTAATTTTTGTCGGCGAATTAGGGGCCGCGGTGGCCGATTGGTAAAGGTGTCCCAAAACATTATCACTAGCCCTTCACCTATGGGGTGTGAGTTAGGGTAAGTGGGCAGTTGCCAGGTACTGACCGGGGCGATTGTTTTTCTTCAAGTACTCCGGCTTTCCTCCACCTCCAATACCTGGCACGTCCTTAAATGACCCTGGCTGTTAAAAGGCACTAAGAAAAATCAAAGTCGGCGTTAGTGTTCTTGGTATAAAAATAAACAAAAAAACAAAAAACAACAAATAAAGAAATTAAAAAAAATATATAAGAAAATGGATGGCTGAGAGATTCTTTTGACAGAAATTTGGTAGTGATATGAGAGAAAAACTCTTTTATTATGTGTGTATGTAGACTAGGGATATTATTCCACCCTTGGCTAGCCTCGGGATTTACCACATTTGGTGACCCGTCAGTTGGATACACACATATGAAACAATCTTGTATGCTTTGTCATGAATTCATTGGTAATTACTGATGTGGGTTCGTAGATATTTCATGTTTTTAACAATTGCAATATTTTAGTCCATATCCTTATTCTATCGTCTATCATCCATATTTTCGTATCGTTTTCCTCGCCAATTTTCTCATGAACATTATGTTACCGCTTTATCAATGTACTGCATGTGAATTTCCACAAACATTTACTTTTTAGAACATCTGCTTCTTAAGATATTACACATTATGTCAAATATTACATTTAATCAAATTCTTCTTTTTGTATAAGATAGTTTGCAAAAACAATTCAAAACATTATTAAATTTTCATTTTTGTTACAAATACTGATTTGAATGAAGTGTAGTGAGAGGCGCTAATTCATTTTCCGTAAAGTCGAATTTGCAGTCCCCTAATACACCTACATACCAAATTTAATCGAAATCGAACAATATCTTAATTTTGACCAATTAGACGCCAGCCATTGGCGGCCATATTTTTTAAATGTAAAAGTGAGGTTACAAGAGTAACCGCTGTCCCATGATGTACCTGCATATCAAATGTCATCAAAATCGGACATTATCTTAAATTGGACCAATCAGAGGCCTTAAAAAGGCGGCCATTTTGTTAAATGCGAAAGTGAGGCTACAAGATTGACCGGTGTCCAATTATGTACCTACATACCAAATCTCATTGAAATCAGACAATATCTAAATGTTGACCAATCAGTGGTCAGTATAAATGGCGGTCATTTTGTTATAACGTTTAAGTGAGGTGATGAGAGTGAACAGCGCCAGGCGTACGCTCGTACGCCCGGGGCGTCCACCTCATTTTTTTCGAAATAGTCTTTTTACGCCCCGGGTCAAGCTTGTATCCCGTTTATTTATTTATTTATTTATTTATTTTTGTTTTGTTTTTTTATTTCTTCCGGATTGTTGAAATCCCTACCAGGCATTCCGATTCAGCAGGGGGGTGTTTTTATCATATTTTACATCTATTGAAATTTTTTTTTTTAGTGGACTTCGCTGTAGTGAAAACTAGAGG
The DNA here is from genome assembly GCF_902652985.1 of Pecten maximus. Lineage (NCBI taxonomy): Eukaryota > Metazoa > Mollusca > Bivalvia > Pectinida > Pectinidae > Pecten > Pecten maximus. Next base: position 3,257,728 of record NC_047023.1, on the reverse strand, counting down.
AGTATCATTGACAAACCTTTAGTAAGCATGTTTCTCGAGTTACATTTATAATAAATAGAATATAGTCGTCAAAGCATTAAAGGAACATTCCTTCGTTCGGACATCAGAAGCATGCAAAATTTCTATTGATGAAATAAACATACATATGTATGTCCGAATTCGGATTATATGAGTGTTTGTGTCCAATAGTAATGAAATTAACGCCGAAATGTACCGAAAAAAATGATGTCATACACAAATATCGTCTGTCTTTGCGGTATTTGTGATACTTCGGGGCGAATTATAAATTTTCGAGACTTGCTACTTAAAAAACTCCGGTTTACCTTGAAAATTAACTGCCGTATTAATGTACTCCAAGGGAAAAATACGCATTTTTTTTTATTTTGTTTCATTTTGACGACATAAACTCTATTAAAACGAAAGAATGTCGATTGATAAACTCGTTCAATAAATTCAATATTGCTAGATCTGGTGCTAGATTCTCTATATCAGCAACCTAACATATAAGTTTGTTGTCTTTTTATTGTCAAACGACAATCATATGATGTACTAAATTAATTTTGTCCCTTTTCCCGAAGAAACAATTATCTTATTGTGTTGTCTGGGGAGGTATAACGGCTCGGGTAGTATCAGACAAGAACTATTATAATAAAGAATAAGTTCCCTCGGGAAAGGGGATAATCTGATAGATCATTAGTTACTGATATTTTTTTAGGGGCATTCATGGGGAAAAAAGGCAATTCCAAGAAATTTGGCTAAAAAAATATCCATGTATGCGGTATTCTCTGTCACAGGATTCAGTCTACTGTGCATACTGTGTATTTTTTGGAAGTCAAGGAGAGGATGCAAAAGAACGCACAACGTTTGGTAAAACATCATCAGTTACCGATTGGAGTAACATCAGTAAGTTTGTGGCTCGACACACTTCTGGCAATTCCGTCCACCACGATAATGTCTCTGTCGGCGAGGAGTTTGTGCGTATTGTAAAGGACGGGAAACCCGATATCATCAGCCATGTCTTATCTCATCATCGTGACAACGTTGAAAAAAATAGGCATATTCTGAAAGCCATTTTAAAAGTGATCTTATTTTGTGGCAAACAAAATATTGCCCTCCGTGGTCATGAAGACCAAAAAGGAAATTTCCATGTTCTTTTACGATTTAGTGCAGAGAATGACCATATCCTGACTGAGCATTTGGCCAACTCTGACCCAAGAGCGAAATATACATCGCCACATATACAAAACGAGTTGATTGAGTTGTGCACGTATTTCTTGTTTAGTTGGACTAATGAAACTGCCACCAGAATACTGGAGATTACTCCTAAGGTCCTCTGTAAATCACGTCGGCGTACACATCCAAACAGGCCTAGCTACGCGCCTGTATCATTATCAAATTCATCAAAATTCCACAATATCTTAATTTGGACCAATCAGAGGCCAGTTGGCGGCCATTTTCTTTAAATGTGAATATGAGGTTACAAGTGTGACCGGTGTCCATAGATGTACTTACACAGCAAATTTCATCAAAGTCAGACAATAACTAAATTTGGACCAATCAGAGTCCAGGAAATGGCAACCATTTTGTTGAAATGTGAAAATGGGTTTAAGAGAAAGACTGGTGTCCCATGATGCATCTATATATATACATATCAAATGTCATTAAAATCAGACGGACAATATATCTTAATTTGGACCAATTAAAGACCAGGAAATGACAACAATTATGTTACAAAAGTTAAAGTGAGGTTATAAGAGTAACCGGTGACTCATGATGTACCTACATACCAAAATTCATTGCAATCGGACAATTTCTAAATTTGGACAAATATCCTCGAAAAATTGGGATTAACTCGTTCAGATAGGAATATCCAGGATTTGAGGGGAATTTGCTCGCCCCAATATTAATCTTTGAGAAAATTGAAATAAATCACACTTGCATGAGGAAAATCCCATTTTTGTATTAATTCCCCAGTGGAACATAATGATACAAATGAGAGAAGGAAAATTGTTTCTTTGTTTGAAATAGCCATTTCCTTAAAATGATATTTCGAGACTTTCCCCATAGTTTAAAGTCAGTATCATTGTCTTTGTCAGACAATGTCAGTGGTCCATGTTGAACAGATTCGGAAATTGTTTATAACATTTTTACTTATTTGAAAATTTTGCAACTTCTTCAGTAGTGTTTGGAATCACTTTTGAGTTCATGATCGATCATCATCATATCGATAATTGATCGATCATGAATAGAACTTAAGGGAAATATCTGGAAAAGCATTTAATTAATATGAATGGTACACTATAATTAATCAAATATCAAGAACAGGTGAGCGAGTTATCTCCCTTTTTCTATCACAGATGAAAATAAGGTCATTGGCAAGTTTTAAATTGTTTTATGTGAATTTGAACAATAATTTATGTAAGCTTAACCATGCATAATAAATCATGTTTTTATTTGTCAATACCTTTTATCACGTAGCAGTGTACACCAGTTTGCCCAGTTTCTGAAAATTAAGAGGCAATTATCTCTTACTCTTAGATATATTTGCTTTGTTAGCTTGGGTTATTACCCTGTGAAAAGCCAGAGTCAGTTTGAGGCTGGGTCTCCTTGTAGTAGTTAGTGACTACCTCTGAACAACATGCAGGAAGCCTGTCTGTCCACATGCCATGAAACAATTGACATAATTTTAGTAAAATTTTGTCAGAACTGGTTTCCCACACAATGTTTTCTTTGGCACATGTTAACAAAAGGTTGAAATATGTTGATATGGAATTTATAATAACGCAACTTATAGATATCTGAAAGTTTACTAATTGATGAAATGTCTACATAGACTATTTTGTTAAAATGAGATAGCTTAAACCTGGAAACTCTTTGATTTTGTCAAATAATTTTCCATCTTATACCTTTTGTATTAATATAAGTCGAAATTAATTTAATTTCAAAGAAAAAAACAAAACATGACATCTTACTACACCCAAAGTAACTGAAAATTTACTTAATGCGACATAATAATTGACAGCATTCTAGCATAAATTTATCAGAACAGATTTCTTGCATATTTGTTTCTGCGGTGCATAAAAGTGAAAGGTTTAAATATGTTGTTTGGTAGTTGAGGCAAATATATTTGAAAATTTACTTCATTTATCTATTAATGCAAAAGATGATACAATTTGACCCTGTCCTAAGAACCATCTCAATAAATATCAGCTGGTCAAGATTTCAAAACATAAACATGTATCAACTAAAGGTTACGAAACAGTAGGCCTAATTTCATTTAACAAACAAACAATTAAGAAAATAAATATGCATGTAACATATCTAAACGTCGCCTGTGTCTTAATGAACACGTATGACATTGACTGTAGATCTACTGGAAGCTTACGAGATAACAAATTTGTTATCGAAAAAAATGCAACGCTGGTCTGGGTCGACGATGAATACTGATCCTGTCAAGCAACAAATTTGGTCATAGTAGAACAGCTATAACCTCAAATGTCACTTTTAATATGATATAATATTTTTAAAAAATCCTAGTCCTGACGGGAAAATGTAATACAGCTAACTTAGACTGCAGCTAAACACCTTTGAGTCGAACGGGTAAGCAGCGTGAAGTCCCCGGTGTTATTCCATCCGGAACTCCTCGGGGAATCATTTCAGCGACAATACCCGATGAGTTCAGTATGACGTTATTCTATAGTTGTCCTTTATATATGCGGACAAGCCGACCAAACCAGTTGTGTCAATAGTTTATTACGTATAAATTTCATACATCAATCATAACGGACCTATGTTTCTGCAGGCTTTGAAAGACATCATCAAGATGATTCGCCCTAAACAAATATAAAACCGGCTGATCCATAATTATATTAATGCTAACAACTTTATATGCCTATCCGGTCTATCTCTTCAACCGCTAAACGAATGGAAACGACCGGTCTTACGTCATCAAAACAGGCAGCCTATTTATAGGAAAATACCCCTTTCGAGTGGAAAAATACTGAGAAGGTCGAAAAAATAGGCCATTTTCAAAACAATCTTGTGACCGTTCTGTTTAAGATATCGAAAAACTAAACAGACCGTTTTTTTCAGGAAACATTTATCTATTTACATTATATATGTTTCTGGGGTTTTGTTGGAATTTTGAGGGCGATTTTAAACATAACCTCTTATTCAAAATGACGATTTGAGCATGTTTGACCCAAAATATCTCATAAATACGAATTTCCACAGGGATAACCGATACATCCGGACCTAGATCGAGTCGAGTTTTACAATGGTTCAAAACCCCATCAAAACTGTATGTGCCATTTTTCCACCCCCAAATCGCTACAATAGCCGGCAAAAATCGCGAATTAGCTCATACTAGAGTTATCGCCCCTTACTACACTTCATTCTTTATCAATCTTCGTCATTTCGATAGAAAAAGATTCTATGGTTTTACTAATATTGTATAACCGTAGCATCTAAACAGTAATGTAAATACTGCCTAATGCATTATTACACATTTATTACCCTGCAAAGTGATTAATAGAAAACGTAAATAGAATGTACATTATATACATTTTACTTTCAATATTTTCGCATTTTATTTCTCTTTCTTTCTATATGTCATTTTTGTATTAAGTTACACTTTCTTTCATTCAATTCTTTGATATAACAAGTAGGGATGTAAATATATATATATTTGTAGTACTTTTCCCGATAGGAAATACATGTTATATTGACGGTCCATGCAATCTTTCTATATTTTCTTTTATTGAAGTAAGATTTTTTATCCGAAGCCGAACGTGGTCACAGAGACATATGTTAAAGGAAATATTGATATCATTTACGATTCAATGACTAAATCAGTTGTCAGTGTTTCAGTGTTTACCGAGACGGTTAAAGACGACATTGTATACAGTAACGATTTTTTTTCATTTGGGGTATAAAACATCGTAACTGGAAAGAAATACAGATTAAACTACTCCAACAAAACCTTGATTATAGCCCAACATTATCTATATAAGATACGTATATTATACTATTAGGCATGTTTTAATTATTGTTTTATATAGTGATCGATAAAAACACAGCCACATCACACATGGAATATGAACACATTATTTTCGATAACGTATATCGTTTGTCAATGGTGTAATTCTATGACTCATTTTGTTACAGGGATTGATGGGTGCAGCAGAAGGTGGTCACATAGACATGGTCAATTTTCTCCTGGATAGAGGAGCTGATCCGGCTAAGGTCAGTCTACCAAACGATTTTCATTTTGAGATATGTTGATAGCAGACATGATTCGATAATTTGATTATTTTTTCAAATAGCAGTGTTTACCGAGGCTAAGTCGGCATTTTAATCAGTTTTGAACTCAACAATTTACCTTAATATAGAAGATAGATCATCATTGTTGGTAACTCCTCAGAAACAGACCCAATCATGCTAATAAAATAACGCGTTACATAGCCATTTGTATACCAATAGATTGCTATAGAGCTACCATTAATTGTTTCATTGTTATATGTATTGTGTACATCACATCACCAGAACATCTTTGTGATATGGTAATGATGTTAAGTTTTTCATTTGAATAAGATAACAGTGGGCATTCAGCAAATACGAGTTCTTTAATAAAAAAAATCGTTGCTGTGAGTCAACATTGTCGTATTACGAATTAAATTCAACTTTAAAGTAATCTTAATAAGGTTATCACACAGAGATACAGATATCGATTCCGTGAACATTAAACCCGGAACAAATAATGTTTGAATTCTACTGCAAACTTGAGGTATTGCAAAGGAAACCTTGATGGAGGATTAACTAGCCGTACAACACATCACGAATGGGGATAACTTAATACGTAAGTGTAAGCGTAGTAATCCAGGAGTTCTCAACATATCAACATTGATTAGTCAATCAACAATCTTCACCTGTCAATCAACAATCTTCACCGTAAATGTGCTTCTTTCATTTCATCAAGAAGGACATTTATTTTTAAACAGACGACGGGTTTTTACAATTGGCCGTCGATCAAACTTATTTAAACCAAATATTTTAATTGGAATCGCACTTTCCCGAGGATGTATTGAATATTAACCCATCAATCCTAATGAAAACCACGTCTTTTTCCTACTGTTCAACAATATCCCGCTAGTTACCTACCTTCAATCAATTCAAGCCATTAAACATGTTCTAATTGTTTGTAGATCCCAGTTCCTATCAATATAATTTCAATTAAGATGTTCCATATCTCAAACTCTTTGAATGCTGTCCGTGTCGATATGATTAGTTTGATTGTTATAAAAACGTTTATAGTTTACCACATGGAGATCCAGTCGTTATACCGCATAATTGAGTTTATCTCAGTATGTGCTGATTATTTCTGATGACCTCAATAAAATGTCACGTAAAATAGATGATTTGTACGATTACAGATCATTGTGGCAAGTCAAAATCAACTACAATGTCGTGTTTGAAATGATATTGAAAATATAAAACAATCGAATAAGTCTTTTGGCAAGTGTTGATACTAATTGGTTGTTTGATACGACCTTAATACCAGCTTCGAGAGATCGAGGTTTCATCCAAATACATTGAACTTGGGTCTGATTTAGTGTACACTGATCAGATACACGAGATGAGAAGAACGCAGGTTTAGTCAGATATTGATAAAAAAAAATCAGCATGTCTGTAATAAGGTGATTAAGTGATATGATTATTTAAATTATTGATTACATAACTGATCAGGGATAACTGAGCCACACGACAGTGAACAAAATATGTTTAGTCATAAATTCATTGGTAATTACATGTACTTATTCACATGACACTATTTATCAAATCTTACACTTATCAAGTTATAATGTTGTTTGTTCAGAGACATTTCATTAAAACACGAGGGAAGACGAGGTATAGGTCCACAACTAAATAAATAATACAAGAAACTGACTTCGGGAATACTTTTAGAATTAATATAGATGTTGTGATAGTAAGTGTACATAAAGGCGCAGCTGCACAAATGTCTAACACGACCATCGAGGCTAACAATGATGAAACATTTTGTGATTTATTCATCAAGCAGAACAGCATCTGACATGCAATTCGATAATCTGGAGAAGATTAAATTATCAGCTACGCCTTTAAAACTTGAATCGATGCAAATATCATATAAAATCATTGCTCTGTCTGAGTGTGCAGAGTTGAAATGTAAATTTGTTGTAATATAATAATCAGTATTGTTTTCATCTATCTTCCAGGATGTATACAATTTCGCTTTGAGATCTAGTATTGCAATTTATTGTAATGTGGTCAAGAGTAATTATTATTGTTCACTTATTTCCTCTGTTCGGTTTAGGTTTAGTTTAAACATATTCTATTGTATCATAAATATACAAAGGGATCGGGCACAAGTTTTCAAACTTATATAAAGCCCTTTCCCCAAAACAATATACAACACAAACATTTACTCAAGTTGACGTTAGAATCTACATAAAGTGATTTTATTGTTTTGAAAATGTTAGTTTAAGAAGAGTAGAGATAGAGTGATAATTAGAGGGAAATATAGGAAGAGAATTTAGAAGTCTCCTTCATTTACAATTTAATTTACAATTTTTGAAGAATGCTAATTAGTCGGTGATCTTTCTTGACTCAGCTGATATTTGTTGACATTACATTTCCATACTTTCAGCTATTCAATGTTCATCATATCTCATGCCATGTTTTGCTTTAACTATTGTCTTTTCTTTTCTTCTGATATATCCGTTCCGCAAATACCATATTGAATCGAGAAAGATCAGACGCTGTCGTTAGTTATATATGCATATATATCATTAAAGGGAGGTGATAGGAAGGGAGTGATAGAGGGAGAATAGTGGGGAGGGAGATACAGAAATCAAAATATGTTTGTATCACGAATATAATTGCTGAGTGTGCAGACATATTTTTTTCGTTTTCTTCCTTTGTAAAATGAGGACTTCCATGTAATATCAGTTGCATGTCTAGTGGGATGAACTCATTTAACTCGCGATACCATTTTTAGCTCACCTGGTCCGAAGGACCAAGGTGAGCTTATGCCATACCGTGGCGTCCGTCGTACGTCGTCTGTCGTCCGTCGTCCGTCGTCCGTCTGTCGTCCGTCTGTCGTCCGTCGTCCGTCCGTCCGTCAACAATTGACTTATTCTTCATAACCGCTGATCAGAATTCGATCAAATTTGGTCAGAAGCATCCCTATGGGTAGGGGACTCAAAATTGTACATATGATGGGGCTGGCCCCCAGGGGCCTGAGGGGCGGGACCAAAAGAGGTCAATTTTGCTATATTGATATAAACGACTTCTTCTCTGAAACTGAGCAATGGATAGCGCTCATATTTGCCTGGTAGCATCACTATGGGGTGAGGATTCAAAATTGTACAAATGATGGGGCTGGCCCCCCAGGGGCCTGAGGGGCGAGGCCAAATGTGGTCAATTTGGCTATATTGATAAAATCGACTTCTTCTCTGAAACCGAGCAATGGATATTGCTCATATTTGCCTGGTATCATCACTATGGGGTGAGGATTCAAAATTGTAAAAATGATGGGGCTGGCCCCCCAGGGGCCTGAGGGGCGGGGCCAAATGTGGTCAATTTGGCTATATTGATAAAAACGACTTCTTCTCTGAAACCAAGCAATGTATATCGCTCATATTTGCCTGGTATCATCACTACGGGGTGGGGGATTCAAAATTGTACAAATGATGGGGCTGTTCCCCCAGGGGTCTGAGGGGCGGGGCCAAATATGGTCAATTTAGCTATATTGATATAAACGACTTCTTCTCTGAAACCGAGCAATGGATATCGCTCATATTTGACTGGTAGCATCACTATGGGGTGAGGATTCAAAATTGTACAAATGATGGGGCTGGCCACCCAGGGGCCTGAGGGGCGGGGCCAAATGTGGTCAATTTGGCTATATTGATATAAACGACTTCTGCTCTGAAACTAAGCAATGGATATCACTCATATTTGCCTGGTAGCATCCCTATAGGGGTGGGGATTCAAAACTGTACAAATGGTGGGGCTGACCCCCAAGGGGCCTGAGAGGCGGGGCCAAAATTGGTCAATTTGTTTAAACAACTTCTTCTCTGAAACTAAGTAATGAATATTACTCACATTTGTATGGTAGCATGGTTATTGGGTGGGGATTCAAAATTGTACAAATGTTGGGGTTGACCCAGGCTGCCAGGGGGCTGAGGGGTGGGGCCAAGTGGGGTCTATTGGGCTAAATTGATTTAAACAAATTATTCTCTGAAACTTAACAATGGTTTGACTGGTTGCATCCTATAGGGGTAGGGATTCAAAATTGTATAAAAGAAGGAGCTGACCCCCCAGGGGGCAGAGGGCAGGGTCAAAAGGGGTCAATTAGTCTTAACAAGATCTTCTCTGAAACTAAGTAATGTGGATATCACTCACATTTGTGTGGTAGCATCCCTATGGGGTCGCGCCAAAAGTCAATTTCATTTCATGGATTAATGCACTTTTTGGCATTTTTAGCATTAAAGTAAAACCAATGTACATGTACCCATATAAAATGCTTATGATATATATTGACATAGCAATACCAGCGACAAATATATTGAAGCATCATCTTGTTTCATATCTCATGAAACCAGGTGAGCGATACTGGCCCTCTGGGCCTCTTGTTCTGTTTAGGTATGATATTACTCATTTTATACATTTCACTGCATTACATAATTGAAAAATGTAGCCCCATGATATTTTGTTATGGGTATTTCATATAAGTTATCACTGTGGGGTGAATGGAAAATGGGTTGTTTGAGTCAACTATTTGATATTTCACATTTGTTGTGAATTCTTCAAAAACATTCCTTTCATGGTATTTTTTGTTTTTGTTTTATAAATGACACAAGCATTATTTTATCCAAAAAAAAAAAAAAAAAAAAAAATTCGCTCGCACGCGTCAGGACCCTTCGCCTCCTTAAATCTCTAAATGAAATTTCCGGAAAAAAAATAAAAATCACTCGCTCGCTCCCTTTTATTTTTCCAATTTCCCAAAAAACAACTCATTCATTTGGTATGGCCTAAAGTAAACCAAGGTATAATTATATATTTACATTTACACTGCAGCCCCACTTTATAACATAACCAAGCTCACTTGGAAGTTATGAGTCTATAACTTCCAAATCTCTATTATGACGTCATTATTATAGTGACGTCATAATTGTAACGTCGGCGATAACGAAAGATGGTTGTTGAAAAGGCTGTTCCGTCTTTGACGATAATAATTTGTTTATTCATTATCAGAGTAAAATTCCAGGATATAGTCTTTCAAGTCTTTCAAATTCGTTGTCAAATGTAAATATAAGCATTGAACTGCTTTCATTTGGAAGTTATGGGCTGATGAATGCCAACTGGACAAAGGCAAATTCAACATGAAGCGCTAGCATAACTTTCAAATGAAAGCAGTTCAATGCTTAAATAATTAAACATTCATCAGACGTTATCTCGCGTGAAGTTGTTAAGGTTTTGTTAAAACATTTACTTATCCCGTATGAATTAGTTCACTTATTACTCTGTGTATCGGTCAAATGACACGGAAACAAAGGACTCGCATATAAACCATATGCAATATAATTATAGGAATCATGATGTGGTCGGATCTTTATTTGCTTTAGCGACTCATCTGTAAATAACATCGAGTAGTGCAAGAAATATCGCGTGTAATGTATCAGCGTTCATGCTCAGCTTGAACGTCGTAAGATAATCGAGAAAGATATTGGCTATATATCCAAAGGAACATTATGCTTGACAGATATATGTAGCTGATCTCTTTGTTTGAAACATCAAACTCATATCACGAGTCTCACCTGTAGTGTAACTTCAATATCATAAAGTAACTTAGCTCTATACATACTCGAGTGTAAATCTAAGTATGTGTCAAAGTGAGTAATTTAATTTGAATTTAGTTACTATAGATTAGTTTTATAAACAGTGTTTCTGTAGTACATTTGTAATATATATACATGTATTCCCATGCTTGTTGGACTAAATGTCGTTAAAACTTACATGTAAAATCTTATCAATATACTACATTATATGTCATAGAATCTTGATACTGATAGAAGTCACTCAAACGCTTTGCAATACAATTTATCATGGAATAATATTGGATCTTACAAGATAAATTTAATCAAAACAATATCCTGTTGGCTTATTTTATCCGATGATACCCTAAATTTTCATTTTTACAAATAAGTAAATGACTTTAATACGATAATCTCCAAAAAAGGTTATTCCCACCAGTAGAAATAAATAGGGAGAAATATTTGATATTGGGGACACCAAATGGGATGTCTATCATTGCAGGACATGTAAAAAAAACTATGGAACGCCAACAGGGTCAAAACTCTAACTGCTTATTTTCTTATTCCTATTTGCTATTCTTCATTCCCAATGCTTATATTACATTCTAATTTATAGTTATTCTATCATGATGTTTGTTGTTAGTGATACTGTTTCATTGTGTGTATCTACTTTGTATTTCACTTTGCCCTAGTCCATATACTTTCCTAAGATACAACGTTTCTTTCTTTATTACAATCTGAATATTCTAACAATGTTAACTATTCCATTATTGTTTCCGTTTCAACTACTGTCGGCAAGGAATTGTTGTTGCCACAACAACACTAATGAGACATAGCAGAGAGCCGAAGGAACGTTTCAATATTTAGTTCCTCATCATGGCATCGCTGTGCAGCAGACATACTTTAAAATTTGTATTACAAATTATTGTGATGTACACAAGGCAAATCAACTCGACGTAATTTGTAATAACGTTTCAAATGTCACTATAAGTAACAAATAAGTACTTTTCCATAGAATTATGTTAAAACATGTACCAAGTGAAGATAATCTTTCCATCTAATGACAATTGACCTGGTAAAAAAGACTTTGAATATTTTATTACAAATTGCGTTGATGTGCACATGCAACACGACGCAGTTTGTAATAACGTTTCAAATGTCATTATGAGTAAAAAATGAGTATTTTTGCCAATATAATTAGGTCGCAACATGTACAAAGTAAAAATTATCTTTCCCTCTGATGACAATTTATCCGGTAAAAATCTTTGAAATTTTTATTACAAATGACGTCGTTATTACAAATTGCGTGATGACATCCTTATTATGTAATCATATTTTGACAAACAAATGCTTGGAAATATTTGAATTGAAAAATATTGTACAGTTATATTATTTGTTACAAATCTATAAACGATTTCCTTAAATTAGATTACAAAAGTAAATCCCATTTCATATTAAATGTTTGTGTTATGTTTTCCTCTCAAATATTACAAATTATTTCAGCATTTACCGAAAACTGCCGTAATCCGTTTAGTAACGAATGTAATATTAACTTCTTATGAATATACATCAAGTGCTTCCAATATGAACAAATTGTTCTTAATTTGAAGTAACCAAAACTCTGGATCAGATTGAACCAAATTTATTCAGAATGTATGCATTATACTGTCCTAATGATTGGATATTATACTATTGTTGTAACAATCACTATTCGATGAAATAATCCATTTTTAGCTCTCCTGCCCGAATGGCAAGTGAGCTTATGCCGTGGTGCGGTATCCGTCGTCCGTCCGGCCGTCTGGCGTCAACTTTTTCAATCAAACCACTTCTTCTCAATAACAAAAAGGCACAGGGACAAAACTATTTTGACAATACTACCTTATACTCTTTAAAAATCATTAAACTATACGATAGTTAAACAGGTTTGGAATCGTATATCACTGAGGGGCGGGGCCAAGTAGGGAAATAGGGTTAATCCTTTAAATCGCTACTTGTCATGAAGTTATGAATGAATTTGAACGAAATTTGGTCAGGAACATTCTTGGCAGAAGGGGAACATAGTTTGTATAATGTTTTACTCTGTACAATCAGGGGCCTGAGGGGCGGGGCCAAATAGGGGAAATAGGGTTAATCCTTTAAATCGCTAATAGTCATAAAGTTATTAATGAATTTGAACCAAATTTGGTCATGAACATCCTTGAGGGGAGGGGGAACAGAGTTTATAAGAATTTTTACTCTGTACCCCTAGGGGCCTAAGGGACTGGGCCAAGAAGGGGAAATAGAGATTAGTCTTTTAATTGATACTAGTCATAAAGTTGTAAATGGATTTTAACCAAATATTGTCAGGAATATTCATTTGAGAAGGGGAACTGAGTTGGTATTAATTTTTACTCTGAATCCCCAGGGGACTGAGGAGTGTGGTCTGATAGGGAAAATAGGGGTTAATCCTTTAAATCGCTATTAATTATTAAGTTACGAATGGATTTTAACTAAACTTGGTCAGGAACATCCAGAGAGGAAGGGGGGAAAGAGTTTGTATAAATATTGAGGGGCCTGAAGGGGCGGGGCCAAGTAAGGGAAATAGAGATTAGTCTTTTAATTGCTACTAGTCATAAAGTTTTAAATGGATTTTAACTAAATATGGTCAGGAATATTCATTTGAGAAGGGGAACCGAGTTGGTATTAATTTTTACTCTGAATCCCCAGGGGACTGAGGAGTGGGGTGCGATAGGGAAAATAGGGGTTAATACTTTAAATCGCTATTAATTATTAAGTTACGAATGAATTTTAACTAAATTTGGTCAGGAACATCCAGGGAGGAAGGGGAAAAAGACTTTGTATAAATATTGAGGGGCCTGAGGGGCGGGGCCAAATAGGGGAAATAGAGATTAGTCTTTAAATTGCTGTTTGCCATGAAGTTTTAAATGGATTTTAACCAAATTTCGTCAAGAACATCCTTGGGAGAAGGGGAACCGAGTTTGGATAAATTTTTACTCGGTACCCTCAGGGGCCTGAGGGGTGGGGCCAAATAGGGAAATAGGGGTTTATCCTTTAAATCACTATTTTTCATAAAGTTATGAATGGATTTGAACCAAATTTGGTCTGTCATATCCTTAGGGGAAGGGGGAAAGAGAGTTTATATAAATATTGACTATGACCCCCAAAAGGCCTGAAGGGAGGGGCCAAATAGGGGAAATAGAGATTTGAGTTTTAAATGGATTTGAACTCAATTTGGTCAGAAACATCCATGGTGATGGGGAACAGATTTTGCATAAATGGTTACTGTGACCCTCAATCCCTTAACTATGTATAGTATCGCTGGGCATTAAGGGATAAACACAATTCTTATGTAAAAATAGGCCAAAGGGTTTTCCCCACCCTAAGGGACTTAGTTTCTTTAAACACCATTATGTTGTAAAAATAATCCATATGGTCTTTCAGAGAGTACATTTTTGTATATGTATTTAGGGGATAGTAAGTTGTTTTGAGTGGCTTTACTGGCGATTAGAACATGAAATTTGGTTTGAACTCGAGACCGACAGGTCGAGAGTTTAAACCAAATTTCATGTTCTAATCGCCAGTATAGCCACGAAAAACAACGTACTATCCCCATTCTAACACGTTTACTATCGCATATATTGAGAAACATTGTTTTACAGCGCTACAAGTACGCTGTTAAGTACTCTGTGACCTCCGCTAGTGACGTGTCATACTGTGGCGGATTGACCAACCAGAAAGAAGCTATCAAAGTCGGTCAATTGGCCACGCCCATACTGGCGAGAGTTCGGTCTGTATGTTAACGAAGCGGGGTATTTGGATTGTTGTGAAAGTCCTGTTTCCGAAGATTTAAAAACATATTTGGATTTACGCAGCATGCTTAACGACATGTGCATTTTAACAAAGTCAGGGTTGATGTGTTTCTACAGGCCTAACCGTTATGTGAAGTTGTGTGCACTTGTTCCATTTCATTTCGGATTTTACTTGACCTTAGATGCTTACACACGGACGAAATGAAAGTTTCAATCAATAAATGACGGTAAGAATGAAGTTAACGATTTTTATTAAATGTATTAAGTTAATTCATTCTATTCGATTTCTTCACTTTCGATTCCAATATCACGGGTCATCAATCATAAAAATGGTGCAGAGTGTTGAATTTCGCTACGAGTCGAACTTGACGCCATATTGTTTTGATTAGAAACGGGGCGTGGCTTAACACGATATGTTATGGTTCTATCGCAGATTAGAAGTCGGTCCGCAACCAATCAAAACACGCGTTGCAAACGAATCGTGTTAGAATAACAAATTGAACATGAACATTATTTTGACATTTGGTCAAATCAAACTAGGTGAGCCATACAGGCCCCATGGGCCTCTTGTTTAACATCCCCCCTTTTTTGGCCATGTTTATAGAACATCTTTATTACAATTAAAAAAAAATCATTGATACAAATTGCAATTTCATTTATTTTAATAGATAATATTTTCATGATATATCCAAAACTACAGGTAAATCCCAGAAAGGCAGAACGAACTGGCATCTCGTGTTGGTAGGCTTGCAATAGCAAACATACTAGTGAACGGTCAATGTTTTCTGATACACGAGTCAGTGTAAACCAATAACATTTTAATTCAGTAGGTCCTACAAGAATGCTTATATTGCCGCTCGTAAGAAGAACAGTACACGGACTCGTCACTCGCACCCATTTGACTCATTTATTTTCCCTTGAAGTATTGTATACAATCATCAATCGAAAAAAAAAAAGTTTTTAAAAGCCAAGGACATATATTTACAGAACATTTATTTTTCTACAGTTAAGTCTTTTTTTAACTAGAAACCTATCACATTACAGTTGTTTTCTTTAACGGGAAAAATACATCTTCACGATGGTAATAAAGATGTGATATCCATCGTGACATAAAACGACAGGTCACTATCTTATCATTTACAACTCCTTACTTATATAAATAGTAAGTTGATGGTCTTTTTTTCTTCCAATTTTCTACTTGCGTAAAATGTATTATAGTGTTTTTTCCCTATTATCAACATGTATATTGTATATTGTACGCCCCCTACGGTTTAGGGTATCTTCATATTGGTTTGGATATTTTACTAAAATTCAATAATGACAGTCTTAGCACTGATCTTTGATTTGCTGTATATATACCTTTCTCCGATTAGAAAATAGTATCTACATATTCAGTCACTTGACATGACATTCAGCTTATAATTACATGTTTGCCACTCCGTGAAAATACCACGATACGACCTTACCAGAGTTAGCTGCGTATCTTTGCATCACAACCGTGCATGGTGTTATGTTACAGAACAACATTTATGTTCAATCCGTGTTAGATAAATAAAAAAAATCAATAAATGATTTATTTCATGGCTTTTTTTTTAAACAATATTTCTAAAACCTGATAACTATAACTAAATAGATAAATTACTTTGACAACAATGAATATTACATCTGTTAATTTAAAAGTACTATAAGTATCTGTTATTTTTCTTCTTAAACACATGGTACTTTGATTGCAGTTTAATGACTTTGTATACTTTCTATCGAAAAGTCTTTACCAATTTTTTAGGGAACAGCCGACCAATTGAAAAAAAAATATTGTCGAAATAGCCCCTATGTATAGAAAGTTGAGCCAAGGATAAAATGTCTGGCAGCCAGTATGTTATGAAGTGAGAAAATAGATATGTAGCCTGATAGGTAACTATCAATAAGAAATGTTGATATACATTTCGTAAGTCCGATTGATTTTTCCCCAAAAAATTCACGTTATAATGATAAACAGGTAAATGTTTAAGTTTTTTGAGAATTTTTACTGCGAAATTCACTTATTTTCAAAATTGCTACCCTGGAGAAAATTTTAGCTGAAGGACCCAACTGGTTTTTTGATTAGGTGTTATATCAGACCCTAAACTGTTGTTATAAACCATAATTGTCATATTGAGTTCAAGAATTTGAATGAAATACTCCAAAACGTTAACACTAATGTATATGTGAAAAAAATGGTTGGTTGGTCCCTATAAGTAAACTAAGGTTTCTGCCCTCGGGAACGTCCTATAGCTATAATGAACGGTGTCATCCTGTTTCTTCCGAAACTGAAAAATATGTATACTGGTGGTCACAAAAACGTAAACAATCAAGGTGGAGTGTTGTTTTAACGGTTAAGCTACATGATACATGAACAGGTAAAGAGATAAGTAAATAAAAGGAGATAAAAAGCTATATAAATTACGATAAATTAAAACAATTGATTACAGTCGACTTCTTTTATGTTGATCCATATATTCCATTTAAAAAAAGTTAATAATGTGCTTTATAAGATAATAAATTGATTTAAGTTATTCATATTCTAATTTTCTAAATATAAAAATTGACTTATTCTTAGTATGTGTCCGATAATACAAACCGTCATGAGAGTTGTCATTAATATAGCGGTAATATTGCGAATTCTCGTAAACATTCACTTTTCAGTATATCCGCTTTATTTATACTTTCTATGTCAAATGTGAAGGTTGATGAAAAGACTTTCCCTAAAGTTTGTATGAGTAAACTAAGGTTTCTGCCCTGAGACTTGTCATCATGTTTCTCCCATAAATCAGAAAATACATATCTAGGTTGTCTGAAAAACTTCGGTAAATTGTATAGTTGGAGTTTTCTTTTATGAGTTTAGCTGACTGTTACCTGTGTATTTAAATCATTATTCCTTTTACTCGTACATGTAAATCAAGGTGTCTTTTACTGAATATATCAGTTGACAGAAATAAATCAATCAATCAATAAGAAAAAAATCAATAAAAGGAAAAGTAATGTGCATGATATAATTGATGATTAATTTATAGAAGTGATTATTATTTACTTCTTGGAATCCCTTAACAACAAGATAATACCTATATCTGTAGCATGACGATGACGATGTCGGGGGTACTTGTAATTTGTGATGTTTACATATGTTTCAGTCAGATGGTTTGTCCGGAGCAGCTAGAGGGGGTCACACAGAAATTGTTAGGATGCTCCTGGATAAGGGAGCCGACGTAAATAAGGTACGTTAACTGAACATTTTAATGGAAGCTGTGTAGTGATGTTCTATGGTTATACTGCTTGAACGGTCACAATTCGATTTCTATGGTAATATTGCTTGAACGGTCACAATTCGATGAATTAATAATTGTATTGTCTCATCGGTGTTAACTGAGGAAGAGACAATATAAACATTAATTGAACAGAATCGTTTTCATTTGGGATTATGATTCTTTATACCTGGTAAGATTTTCATTAGAAACAGGCCTAATCAGGCTGAGACAGGGACACGTCTTGTGTTAACTTTGTATAACAATAACTTCTTCACAATCTGTCATTAGATCGCAATAGATACAAACTTGTCATGTGCTTTTCAAGTCAGTATACATGTACTTACATGTTCCTTTGTCTGGCAAACAAATGAAGTTTTTCAATGTTGAGATGAAGTCAGCTCAAAACCACCGTGTTCGATCATTATCTCTTTAAAATATTTTTTACTCTGAACCCCCAGGGGCCTGAGGGGCGGGACCAAATAGGGGAAATCAAATTAATCCTTTAAATCGCTACTAGTCATAAAGTTATGAATGAATTTGAACGAAATTTGGTCAGGAACATTCTTGGCAGAAGGGGAACATAATTTGTATAATTTTTACTTTGAACCCCCAGGGGCCTTAGGGGCGGGGCCAAATAGGGGAAATAGAGTTAATCCTTTAAATCGCTACTAGTCATAAACTTATTAATGAATTTGAACCAAATTTGGTCAGGAACATCCTTGGGGAAGGGGAACAGAGTTTGTTTAAATCTTTATTCTAAACTCCAAGGGGCCTGAGGGGCGGGGCCAAATAGGGGAAATATGGTTACTCCTTTAAATCGCTACTAGTCCTAAAGCATTGAATAGCTTTTCACCAAATTTGGTCAGAAACATCCTGGAGGGGAGGGGGAACAGAGTTTATATGAATTTTTACTCTGTACCCCTAGGGGCCTAAGGGACTGGGCCAAGAAGGGGAAATAGAGATTAGTCTTTTAATTGATACTAGTCATAAAGTTTTAAATGGATTTTAACCAAATATTGTCAGGAATATTCATTTGAGAAGGGAAACCGAGTTGGTATTAATTTTTACTCTGAATCCCCAGGGGACTGAGGAGTGGGGTGCGATAGGGAAAATAGGGGTTAATACTTTAAATCGCTATTAATTATTAAGTTACGAATGAATTTTAACTAAATTTGGTCAGGAACATCCAGGGAGGAAGGGGGAAAAGAGTTTGTATAAATATTGAGGGGCCTGAGGGGCGGGGCCAAATAGGGGAAATAGAGATTAGTCTTTAAATTGCTGTTTGCCATAAAGTTTTAAATGGATTTTAACCAAATTTCGTCAAGAACATCCTTGGGAGAAGGGGAACCGAGTTTGGATAAATTCTTACTCGGTACCCTCAGGGGCCCGAGGGGCGGGGCCAAATAGGGAAATAGGGGTTTATCCTTTAAATCATTATTTTTCATAAAGTTATGAATGGATTTGAACCAAATTTGGTCTGTCATATCCTTAGGGGAAGGGGGAAAGAGAGTTTATATAAATATTGACTATGACCCCCAAAAGGCCTGAAGGGAGGGGCCAAATAGGGGAAATAGAGATTTGAGTTTTAAATGGATTTGAACTCAATTTGGTCAGAAACATCCATGGTGATGGGGAACAGATTTTGCATAAATGGTTACTGTGACCCTCAATCCCTTAACTATGTATAGTATCGCTGGGCATTAAGGGATAAACACAATTCTTATGTAAAAATAGGCCAAAGGGTTTTCCCCACCCTAAGGGACTTAGTTTCTTTAAACACCATTATGTTGTAAAAATAATCCATATGGTCTTTCAGAGAGTACATTTTTGTATATGTATTAACAAATTGAACATGAACATTATTTTGACATTTGGTCAAATCCAACTAGGTGAGCCATACAGGCCCCATGGGCCTCTTGTTAACATCCCCCCTTTTTTGGCCATGTTTATAGAACATCTTTATTACAATTAAAAAAAAATCATTGATACAAATTGCAATTTCATTTATTTTAATAGATAATATTTTCATGATATATCCAAAACTACAGGTAAATCCCAGAAAGGCAGAACGAACTGGCATCTCGTGTTGGTAGGCTTGCAATAGCAAACATACTAGTGAACGGTCAATGTTTTCTGATACATGAGTCAGTGTAAACCAATAACATTTTAATTCAGTAGGTCCTACAAGAATGCTTATATTGCCGCTCGTAAGAAGAACAGTACACGGACTCGTCACTCGCACCCATTTGACTCATTTATTTTCCCTTGAAGTATTGTATACAATCATCAATCGAAAAAAAAAAAACAGTTTTTAAAAGCCGAGGACATATATTTACAGAACATTTATTTTTCTACAGTTAAGTCTTTTTTTAACTAGAAACCTATCACATTACAGTTGTTTTCTTTAACGGGAAAAATACATCTTCACGATGGTAATAAAGATGTGATATCCATCGTGACATAAAACGACAGGTCTCTATCTTATCATTTACAACTCCTTACTTATATAAATAGTAAGTTGATGGTCTTTTTTTCTTCCAATTTTCTACTTGCGTAAAATGTATTATAGTGTTTTTTCCCTATTATCAACATGTATATTGTATATTGTACGCCCCCTACGGTTTAGGGTATCTTCATATTGGTTTGGATATTTTACTAAAATTCAATAATGACAGTCTTAGCACTGATCTTTGATTTGCTGTATATATACCTTTCTCCGATTAGAAAATAGTATCTACATATTCAGTCACTTGACATGACATTCAGCTTATAATTACATGTTTGCCACTCCGTGAAAATACCACGATACGACCTTACCAGAGTTAGCTGCGTATCTTTGCATCACAACCGTGCATGGTGTTATGTTACAGAACAACATTTATGTTCAATCCGTGTTAGATAAATAAAAAAAATCAATAAATGATTTATTTCATGGCTTGTTTTTTAAACAATATTTCTAAAACCTGATAACTATAACTAAATAGATAAATTACTTTGACAACAATGAATATTACATCTGTTAATTTAAAAGTACTATAAGTATCTGTTATTTTTCTTCTTAAACACATGGTACTATGATTGCAGTTTAATGACTTTGTATACTTTCTATCGAAAAGTCTTTACCAATTTTTTAGGGAACAGCCGACCAATTGAAAAAAAAAATATTGTCGAAATAGCCCCTATGTATAGAAAGTTGAGCCAAGGATAAAATGTCTGGCAGCCACTTATTGGCCAGTATGTTATGAAGTGAGAAAATAGATATGTAGCCTGATAGGTAACTATCAATAAGAAATGTTGATATACATTTCGTAAGTCCGATTGATTTTTCCCCAAAAAATTCACGTTATAATGATAAACAGGTAAATGTTTAAGTTTTTTGAGAATTTTTACTGCGAAATTCACTTATTTTCAAAATTGCTACCCTGGAGAAAATTTTAGCTGAAGGACCCAACTGGTTTTTTTGATTAGGTGTTATATCAGACCCTAAACTGTTGTTATAAACCATAATTGTCATATTGAGTTCAAGAATTTGAATGAAATACTCCAAAACGTTAACACTAAAGTAAATGTGAAAAAAATGGTTGGTTGGTCCCTATAAGTAAACTAAGGTTTCTGCCCTCGGGAACGTCCTATAGCTATAATGAACGGTGTCATCCTGTTTCTTCCGAAACTGAAAAATATGTATACTGGTGGTCACAAAAACGTAAACAATCAAGGTGGAGTGTTGTTTTAACGGTTAAGCTACATGATACATGAACAGGTAAAGAGATAAGTAAATAAAAGGAGATAAAAAGCTATATAAATTACGATAAATTAAAACAATTGATTACAGTCGACTTCTTTTATGTTGATCCATATATTCCATTTAAAAAAAGTTAATAATGTGCTTTATAAGATAATAAATTGATTTAAGTTATTCATATTCTAATTTTCTAAATATAATATTGACTTATTCTTAGTATGTGTCCGATAATACAAACCGTCATGAGAGTTGTCATTAATATAGCGGTAATATTGCGAATTCTCGTAAACATTCACTTTTCAGTATATCCGCTTTATTTATACTTTCTATGTCAAATGTGAAGGTTGATGAAAAGACTTTCCCTAAAGTTTGTATGAGTAAACTAAGGTTTCTGCTCTGAGACTTGTCATCATGTTTCTCCCATAAATCAGAAAATACATATCTAGGTTGTCTGAAAAACTTCGGTAAATTGTATAGTTGGAGTTTTCTTTTATGAGTTTAGCTGACTGTTACCTGTGTATTTAAATCATTATTCCTTTTACTCGTACATGTAAATCAAGGTGTCTTTTACTGAATATATCAGTTGACAGAAATAAATCAATCAATCAATAAGAAAAAAATCAATAAAAGGAAAAGTAATGTGCATGATATAATTGATGATTAATTTATAGAAGAGATTATTATTTACTTCTTGGAATCCCTTAACAGCAAGATAATACCTATATCTGTAGCATGACGATGACGATGTCGGAGGTACTTGTAATTTGTGATGTTTACATATGTTTCAGTCAGATGGTTTGTCCGGAGCAGCTAGAGGGGGTCACACAGAAATTGTTAGGATGCTCCTGGATAAGGGAGCCGACGTAAATAAGGTACGTTAACTGAACATTTTAATGGAAGCTGTGTAGTGATGTTCTATGGTTATACTGCTTGAACGGTCACAATTCGATTTCTATGGTAATATTGCTTGAACGGTCACAATTCGATGAATTAATAATTGTATTGTCTCATCGGTGTTAACTGAGGAAGAGACAATATAAACATTAATTGAACAGAATCGTTTTCATTTGGGATTATGATTCTTTATACCTGGTAAGATTATCATTAGAAACAAGCCTAATCAGGCTGAGACAGGGACACGTCTTGTGTTAACTTTGTATAACAATAACTTCTTCACAATCTGTCATTAGATCGCAATAGATACAAACTTGTCATGCGCTTTTCAAGTCAGTATACATGTACTTACATGTTCCTTTGTCTGGCAAACAAATGAAGTTTTTCAATGTTGAGATGAAGTCAGCTCAAAACCACCGTGTTCGATCATTATCTCTTTAAAATGTTTTTTACTCTGAACCCCCAGGGGCCTGAGGGGCGGGGCCAAATAGGGGAAATAAAGTTAATCCTTTAAATCGCTACTAGTCATAAAGTTATGAATGAATTTGAACGAAATTTGGTCAGGAACATTCTTGGCAGAAGGGGAACATAATTTGTATAATTTTTACTTTGAACCCCCAGGGGTCTTAGGGGCGGGGCCAAATAGGGGAAATAGAGTTAATCCTTTAAATCGCTACTAGTCATAAACTTATTAATGAATTTGAACCAAATTTGGTCAGGAACATCCTTGGGGAAGGGGAACAGAGTTTGTTTAAATCTTTATTCTAAACTCCCAGGGGCCTAAGGGGCGGGGCCAAATAGGGGAAATATGGTTACTCCTTTAAATCGCTACTAGTCCTAAAGCATTGAATAGCTTTTCACCAAATTTGGTCAGAAACATCCTTGAGGGGAGGGGGAACAGAGTTTATATTAATTTTTACTCTGTACCCCTAGGGGCCTGAGTGGCGGGGGCCAAGTAGGGGAAATAGAGATTAGTCTTTTAATTGCTACTAGTCATACAGCTTTAAATTGATTTTAACCAAATTTGGTCAAGAACATCCTTGGGAGAAGGGGAACATAGTTTGGATAAATCTTTATTCTAAACTACCAGGGGCCAAATAGGGGAAATAGGGTTAATCCTTTAAATCGCTACTAGTCCTAAAGCATTGAATAGCTTTTCACCAAATTTGGTCAGGAACATCCTTGAGGGGAGGGGGAACAGAGTTTATATTAATTTTTACTCTGTACCCCTAGGGGCCTGAGTGGCGGGGCCAAGTAGGGAAATAGGGTTAATCCTTTAAATCGCTACTTGTCATAAAGTTATGAATGAATTTGAACGAAATTTGATCAGGAACATTCTTGGCAGAAGGGGAACATAGTTTGTATAATTTTTTACTCTGTACAATCAGGGGCCTGAGGGGCGGGGCCAAATAGGGGAAATAGGGTTAATCCTTTAAATCGCTACTAGTCATCAAGTTATTAATGAATTTGAAACAAATTTGGTCATGAACATCCTTGAGGGGAGGGGGAACAGAGTTTATATGAATTTTTACTCTGTACCACCCTAGGGGCCTAAGGGACTGGGCCAAGAAGGGGAAATAGAGATTAGTCTTTTAATTGATACTAGTCATAAAGTTGTAAATGGATTTTAACCAAATATTGTCAGGAATATTCATTTGAGAAGGGGAACTGAGTTGGTATTAATTTTTACTCTGAATCCCCAGGGGACTGAGGAGTGTGGTCTGATAGGGAAAATAGGGGTAAATCCTTTAAATCGCTATTAATTATTAAGTTACGAATGGATTTTAACTAAATTTGGTCAGGAACATCCAGAGAGGAAGGGGGGAAAGAGTTTGTATAAATATTGAGGGGCCTGAGGGGCGGGGCCAAGTAAG
This sequence comes from Pecten maximus, assembly GCF_902652985.1. Taxonomy (NCBI): domain Eukaryota; kingdom Metazoa; phylum Mollusca; class Bivalvia; order Pectinida; family Pectinidae; genus Pecten; species Pecten maximus. Next base: position 3,233,272 of record NC_047023.1, on the reverse strand, counting down.
GGAAATAGAGATTAGTCTTTAAATTGCTGTTTGCCATAAAGTTTTAAATGGATTTTAACCAAATTTCGTCAAGAACATCCTTGGGAGAAGGGGAACCGAGTTTGGATAAATTTTTACTCGGTACCCTCAGGGGCCTGAGGGGCGGGGCCAAATAGGGAAATAGGGGTTTATCCTTTAAATCATTATTTTTCATAAAGTTATGAATGGATTTGAACCAAATTTGGTCTGTCATATCCTTAGGGGAAGGGGGAAAGAGAGTTTATATAAATATTGACTATGACCCCCAAAAGGCCTGAAGGGAGGGGCCAAATAGGGGAAATAAAGATTGAGTTTTAAATGGATTTGAACTCAATTTGGTCAGAAACATCCATGGTGATGGGGAACAGATTTTGCATAAATGGTTACTGTGACCCTCAATCCCTTAACTATGTATAGTATCGCTGGGCATTAAGGGATAAACACAATTCTTATGTAAAAATAGGCCAAAGGGTTTTCCCCACCCTAAGGGACTTAGTTTCTTTAAACACCATTATGTTGTAAAAATAATCCATATGGTCTTTCAGAGAGTACATTTTTGTATATGTATTAACAAATTGAACATGAACATTATTTTGACATTTGGTCAAATCCAACTAGGTGAGCCATACAGGCCCCATGGGCCTCTTGTTTAACATCCCCCCTTTTTTGGCCATGTTTATAGAACATCTTTATTACAATTAAAAAAAAATCATTGATACAAATTGCAATTTCATTTATTTTAATAGATAATATTTTCATGATATATCCAAAACTACAGGTAAATCCCAGAAAGGCAGAACGAACTGGCATCTCGTGTTGGTAGGCTTGCAGTAGCAAACATACTAGTGAACGGTCAGTGTTTTTTAATACATGAGTCAGTGTAAACCAATAACATTTTAATTCAATAGGTCCTACAAGAATGCATAATTGCCGCTCGTCAGAAGAACAGTGCACGGACTCGTCACTCGCACCCATTTGACTCATTGATTTTCCCTTGTAGAATTGTATATAATCATCAATCGAAATAAACAGTATTTAGAAGACGAGGACATATATTTACAGAGTATTTCTTTTCTATAGTTAAGTCTTTTTAACTAGAAACATATCATATTATAGTTTTTTTTCTTAAACGGGAAAAAGACATCTTCACGATGGTAATAAAGATGTGACATCCATCGTGACATAAAACGACAGGTCTCTATCTTATCATTTACAACTCCTTACTTATATAAATAGTAAGTTCCAATTTTCTACTTGCGTAAAATGTATTATAGTTTTTTTTCCCTATTATCAACATGCATATTGTATATTGTACGCCCCCTGCGGTTTAGGGTCTCTTCATATTAGTTTGGATATTTTACTAAAATTCAATAATGACAGTCTTAGCACTGATCTTTGATTTGCTGTATATATACCTTTCTCCGATTAGAAAATAGTATCTATATATTCAGTCACTTGACATGACATTCAGCTTATAATTACATGTTTGCCACTCCGTGAAAATACCACGATACGACCTTACCAGAGTTAGCTGCGTATCTTTGCATCACAACCGTGCATGGTGTTATGTTACAGAACAACATTTATGTTCAATCCGTGTTAGATAAATAAAAAAATCAATAAATGATTTATTTCATGGCTTGTTCTTTAAACAATATTTCTAAAACCTGATAACTATAACTAAATAGATAAATTACTTTGACAACAATGAATATTACATCTGTTAATTTAAAAGTACTATAAGTATCTGTTATTTTTCTTCTTAAACACATGGTACTATGATTGCAGTTTAATGACTTTGTATACTTTCTATTGAAAAGTCTTAACCAATTGTTTAGGGAACAACCGAACAATTGAAAAAAAATATATTTTCGAAACAGCCCCTGTGTATAGAAAGTTGAGCCAAGGCTAAAATGTCTGGCAGCCACTTATTGGCCGGTGTGTTATGAAGTGAGAAAAAAGATATGTAGCCTGAAAGGAAACTATCAATAAGAAATGTTGATATAAATTTCGGAAGTCCGATTGATTTTTTTCCCCAAAAATTCACGTTATAATGATAAACAGGTAAATGTTTTAGTTTTTTAAGAATTTTTTTTCTGCGAAATTCACTTATTTTCAAAATTGCTACCCTGGAGAAAATTTGAGCTGAAGGACCCAACTGGTTTTTTTTTCGATTAGGTATTATATCAGACCCTAAACTGTTGTTATAAACCATAATTGTCATATTGAGTTCAAGAATTTGAATGAAATACTCCAAAACGTTAACACTAAAGTATCTGTGAAAAAAAATTGGTTGGTTGGTCCCTATAAGTAAACTTAGGTTTCTGCCCTTGCGCAAGTCCTATAGCTATAATAAACGGTGTCATCCTGTTTCTTCCGAAACTGAAAAATATGTATACTGGTGGTCACAAAAACGTAAACAATCAAGGTGGAGTGTTGTTTTAACGGTTAAGCTATATGATACATGAACAGGTTGAGATCAATAAATAAAAGGAGATAAAAAGCTATATAAATTACGATAAATTAAAACAATTGATTACAGTCGACTTCTTTTATGTTGATCCATATATTCCATTTAAAAAAAGAAAAATGTGCTTTATAAGATGATTAATTGATTTAAGTTATTCATATTCTAACTTTCTAAATATGATAATTGACTTATTCTTAGTATGTGTCCGCAACTACAAACCTTCACCAGAGATGTCATTAATAAAGCGGAAATATCCTTATTGTGAATTCTCGTAAACATTCACTTTTCAGTATATCCGTTTATTTATACTTTCTATGTCAAATGTGAAGGTTGATGAAAAGACTTTCCCTAAAGTTTGTATGAGTAAACTAAGGTTTCTGCCCTGAGACTTGTCATCATGTTTCTCCCATCAATCAGAAAATACATATCTAGGTTGTCCGAAAAACTTCGGTAAATTGTACAGTTGGAGGTTTTCTTTTATGAGTTTAGTTCGCTGTTACCTGTGTATTTAAATCATTATTCCTTTTACTCGTACATGTAAATCAAGGTGTCTTTTACTGAATATATCAGTTGACAGAAATAAATCAATCAATCAATAAGAAAAAAATCAATAAAAGGAAAAGTAATGTGCATGATATAATTGATGATTAATTTATAGAAGTGATTATTATTTACTTCTTGGAATCCCTTAACAGCAAGATAATACCTATATCTGTAGCATGACGATGACGATGTCGGAGGTACTTGTAATTTGTGATGTTTACATATGTTTCAGTCAGATGGTTTGTCCGGAGCAGCTAGAGGGGGTCACACAGAAATTGTTAGGATGCTCCTGGATAAGGGAGCCGACGTAAATAAGGTACGTTAACTGAACATTTTAATGGAAGCTGTGTAGTGATGTTCTATGGTTATACTGCTTGAACGGTCACAATTCGATTTCTATGGTAATATTGTTTGAACGGTCACAATTCGATGAATTAATAATTGTATTGTCTCATCGGTGTTAACTGAGGAAGAGACAATATAAACATTAATTGAACAGAAACGTTTTCATTTGGGATTATGATTCTTTATACCTGGTAAGATTATCATTAGAAACAAGCCTAATCAGGCTGAGACAGGGACACGTCTTGTGTTAACTTTGTATAACAATAACTTCTTCACAATCTGTCATTAGATCGCAATAGATACAAACTTGTCATGTGCTTTTCAAGTCAGTATACATGTACTTACATGTTCCTTTGTCTGGCAAACAAATGAAGTTTTTCAATGTTGAGATGAAGTCAGCTCAAAACCACCGTGTTCGATCATTATCTCTTTAAAATATTTTTTACTCTGAACCCCCAGGGGCCTTAGGGGCGGGGCCAAATAGGGGAAATAGAGTTAATCCTTTAAATCGCTACTAGTCATAAACTTATTAATGAATTTGAACCAAATTTGGTCAGGAACATCCTTGGGGAAGAGGAACAGAGTTTGTTTAAATCTTTATTTCTGAATCCCAGGGGCCCTGAGGGGCGGGGCCAAATAGGGAATATGGTTACTCCTTTAAATCGCTACTAGTCCTAAAGCATTGAATAGCTTTTCACCAAATTTGGTCAGAAACATCCTTGAGGGGAGGGGGAACAGAGTTATATACTTTTTCATCTGTACCCCTAGGGGCCTGAGTGGCGGGGCCAAGTAGGGGAAATAGAGATTAGTCTTTTAATTGCTACTAGTCATACAGCTTTAAGTGTTTTAACAAATTTGGTCAAGAACATTTTTGGCTACTAGTCATAAAGTTATTAATGAATTTGAACCAAATTTGGTCAGGAACATCCTTGGGGAAGAGGAACAGAGTTTGTTTAAATCTTTATTCTGAACTCCCAGGGGCCTGAGGGGCGGGGCCAAATAGGGGAAATATGGTTACTCCTTTAAATCGCTACTAGTCCTAAAGCATTGAATAGCTTTTCACCAAATTTGGTCAGAAACATCCTTGAGGGGAGGGGGAACAGAGTTTATATTAATTTTTACTCTGTACCCCTAGGGGCCTGAGTGGCGGGGGCCAAGTAGGGGAAATAGAGATTAGTCTTTTAATTGCTACTAGTCATACAGCTTTAAATTGATTTTAACCAAATTTGGTCAAGAACATCCTTGGGAGAAGGGGAACCGAGTTTGGATAAATTTTTACTCTGTACCCTCAGGGGCCTGAGGGGCGGGGCCAAGTAGGGAAATAGGGTTAATCCTTTAAATCGCTACTTGTCATAAAGTTATGAATGAATTTGAACGAAATTTGGTCAGGAACATTCTTGGCAGAAGGGGAACATAGCTTGTATAATTTTTTACTCTGTACAATCAGGGGCCTGAGGGGCGGGGCCAAATAGGGGAAATAGGGTTAATCCTTTAAATCGCTACTAGTCATCAAGTTATTAATGAATTTGAACCAAATTTGGTCATGAACATCCTTGAGGGGAGAGGGGAACAGAGTTTATATGAATTTTTACTCTGTACCCCTAGGGGCCCAAGGGACTGGGCCAAGAAGGGGAAATAGAGATTAGTCTTTTAATTGATACTAGTCATAAAGTTTTAAATGGATTTTAACCAAATATTGTCAGGAATATTCATTTGAGAAGGGCAACCGAGTTGGTATTAATTTTTACTCTGAATCCCCAGGGGACTGAGGAGTGTGGTATGATAGGGAAAATAGGGGTTAATACTTTAAATCGCTATTAATTATTAAGTTACGAATGAATTTTAACTAAATTTGGTCAGGAACATCCAGGGAGGAAGGGGGAAAAGAGTTTGTATAACTATTGAGGGGCCTGAGGGGCGGGGCCAAATAGGGGAAATACAGATTAGTCTTTAAATTGCTGTTTGCCATAAAGTTTTAAATGGATTTTAACCAAATTTCGTCAAGAACATCCTTGGGAGAAGGGGAACCGAGTTTGGATAAATTTTTAACCTGTACTCTCAGGGGCCTGAGGGGCGGGGCCAAATAGGGAAATAGGGGTTTATCCTTTAAATCACTATTTTTCATAAAGAATGAAGTGTAGTAAGGGACGATAACTCGTTATCGTTCCTTACGGAACGTAATGATAGTATGAGCTAATTCGCCATTTTTGCCGGCTATTGTAGCGATTTGGGAGCGGAAAAAATGGCACATACAATTTTGATGGTCTTTTGAACCATTGTAAAACTCGGCTCGATCTAGGTCTGGATGTATTTGGTATCCCTGTGGAAATTCGTATTTATGAGATATTTTGAGTCAAATATGCCAAAATCGTCACTTTGACCGGTAGCTTCTGTTTAACAGGTCCTTAAAAATCAGCGTTTTAATCCAAAAATCTGAAACTCCAAACATAACAAGAAGAGATAGTTCTGAAGAAAAGCGTATCTTTAGTTTTTCTATATCTTTCATAGAACGGACACAATAGGGTTTTGAAAAAGGGTCGTATTTTATTGAGAGGTGGCGGATGTTACGTCACGAGTGTTACGTCACAAGAGTGTGTGGAATGTTGTGTATTGAAGGACGGAACGTAATGTACATGCGGTTAATTCAGACCACTTTCTGGAGCTAACTGAAAAGCGACTCTATACATTTTGATAAAACTTTCCACACTTATAAGACTCGGTGTGATCTACATGTATGTCCAGGCATATCCCGTATATCTAGGAATAATCTAGTTATGGAGATATTTTGAGTACAAACACGCAAAAATCGACACTTTGACTGCTGGTTTCTGCACAACTCGGCCTAGAGAAATGACACATAAAGAGAACGTATTGAAACTCCACACATCGCAAGTACATATAATTTCAAAGAAAACAGTATCTTTAGTTTTTCTATATCTATCACAGAACGGTCACAATAGAGTTTTAAACATAGGTACTATGTACCGCGAGGTCACACATTCCGGATAGTCTATTACATGTACGGACGTACGTCAGGAGTGACGTTACTTAGTCTGTTCTGTTTGTCTGATTGAACTTGCAGCGCTCGGTGAGCTGCTTGTAATTTTACTGCCAGTATTTCTTACAATTTTGCAATATCCGAGAAAATACAAAAGACACAATTCTCTACAATTTTTTTTTTTTTTTTTTTTACATATTTATCACAAACATCTATATCCAAAATACATAATTAATCATGTTTCTACATATGTGGTGCGTTATGTTCTTTTCCTGTCATGTCCGTGATGCAACAGTTTCCGCTAAGGTCACATGGGTACGTATAATCGAAAAACAGTAACTCCGACATTTACACTGCACTGGGGAACCCGCGCCTGGGGAATTCCCGCCTTTTTACACCAGAATCTTACGTCATTTTATTTTCTCAGTAACAGTGTGTATTTGTGATTTTCTAAATCTCAACACACTACTCTTTGTCCTCGTATCATATATAAAGTACCCGTTTCATGTCTTGCATGTATTTATTCGGGAAAACAGATACAAACCACAGAAACGCATTCTACACAGGGACCTGGTTCACGTGAAACACCGGCTAATTGGCTGATCGGGTTGTACGAGTTGTTAAGCAAAATTTCAAGAAATCCGGAAATTGAAATTCCGGAACCACCTTAAGTGCAACGGGATATGTATTTAACATTGGCGTTGACCGGTAAACAATTTACACTGGCGTTGACCGGTACACATTTTACACTGGCGTTGACCGGTACACATTTAATACTAGCGTTGACCGGTATACATTAAACACTAGCGTTGACCGGTATACATTAAACACCAGCGTTGACCGGTACACATTTAATACTATCGTTGACCGATATACATTAAACACTAGCGTTGATCGGTACACATTTAATACTAGCGTTGACCGATATACATTAAACACTAGCGTTGACCGGTATACATTAAACACTAGCGTTGACCGGTACACATATAATACTAGCGTTGACCGGTATACATTAAACACTAGCGTTGACCGGTATACATTAAACACCAGCGTTGACCGGTACACATTTAATACTATCGTTGACCGATATACATTAAACACTAGCGTTGATCGGTACACATTTAATACTAGCGTTGACCGATATACATTAAACACTAGCGTTGACCGGTATACATTAAACACTAGCGTTGACCGGTACACATTTAATACTAACTAAATTTGGTCCCAACAATAAAAATCCTACCTGAAATGTTCGAATAACTCGAAGTATAATTTTCGTCGATCGGTGGCAAACGCCGACATTTTTTAAGAGCTAAATTCTGTTTGTAATACTGAACTTATCGGCACTACTAACCTACATGCTATTATAAGTGTTTCATAAATTCATAAAAGAAATTGTCGGTGGAATCTTATAACAACAAGTCTTGGTGATAAAAAGTACTGCTTTACTTACATCAGGTAATTTCCCAAGGCAGTCGCCGATATCAGTACACACGATAGTCAACAACTCATCTACCCGTTCGCTCAAGCGGAACTAATCTCTGACACACCGGTATATCTACCCGGCTGATGTTTTTACAGGTGTAGAAATGACACAGTCACCGGCGCCTATTTAATCTTTAAACTGCTGAAACAATAGCGTAATTACTGCCGAGGTGTTCAGAATACAACTGTAACGGCCAGAGCTGTCTATTAAAGTTAAAGTTAAAATTAAGTTTACTAATTGGTGCAATATCTACAATAATCTACATAGACTATTTTGTTAAAATGAGATAGCTTAAACCTGGAAACTCTTTGATTTTGTCAAATAATTTTCCATCTTATACCTTTTGTGTTAATATAAGTCGAACTTAATTTAATTTCAAAGAAAAAACAATAAAACATGACATCTTACTACACCTAAAGTAACTGAAAATTTACTTATTGCGACATAACAATTGACAGTATTCTAGCATAAATTTATCAGAACAGCTTTCTTGCATGTTAGTTTCTGCGGTGCATAAAAGTGAAAGGTTTAAATATGTTGTTTGGTAGTTGAGGCAAATATATTTGAAAATTTACTTCAGTTATCTATTAATGCAAAAGATAATATTATTTGACCCTGTCCTAAGAACCATCTCAATAAAGGGCAGGTCAGTGACTTTTATTTTAAAATTTAAAGCATTTGATTAATAGAAAACGTTAATAGAATGTACATTATATACATTTTACTTTCAATATTTTCGCATTTTATTTCTCTTTCTTTCTATATGTCATTTTTGTATTAAGTTACACTTTCTTTCATTCAATTCTTTGATATAACAAGTAGGGATGTAAATATATATATATTTGTAGTACTTTTCCCGATAGGAAATACATGTTATATTGACGGTCCATGCAACCTTTCTTTATTTTCTTTTATTGAAGTCAGATCTTTTATCCGAAGCTGAACGTGGTCACAGAGACATATGTTAAAGGAAATATTGATATCATTTACGATTCAATGACACAATCAGTTGTCAGTGTTTCAGTGTTTACCGAGACGGTTGAAGACGACATTGTATACAGTAACGATTTTTTTTTTCATTTGGGGTATAAAACATCGTAACTGGAAAGAAATATAGATTAAACTACTCAAACAAAACCTTGATTATAGCCCAACATTATCTATATAGGATACGTATATTATACTATTAGGCATGTTCTAATTATTATTTTATATAGTGATCGATAAAAACCCAGCCACATCACACATGGAATATGCACACATTATTTACGATAACGTATATCGTTTGTCAATGGTGTAATTCTATGACTCATTTTGTTACAGGGATTGGTGGGTGCAGCAGAAGGTGGTCACATAGACATGGTCGAGTTTCTCCTGGATAGAGGAGCTGATCCGGCTGAGGTCAGTCTACCAAACGATTTTCATTTTGAGACATGTTGATACATGTAGCAGATATGATTCGATAATTTGATTATTTTTTCAAATAGCAGTGTTTACCGAGGCTAAGTCGGCATTTGAATCAGTTTTGAACTCATCAATTTACCTTAATATAGAAGATAGATCATCATTGTTGATAACTACTCAGAAACAGACCCAATCATGTTAATAAAATAACGTGTTACTTAGCCATTTGTATACCAATAGATTGCTATAGAGCTATCTTACACCTTATTACCATCATTAATTGTTTCATTGGTATATGGATTGTTTACAATTACATCACCAGAACATCTTTGTGATATGGTAATGATGTTAAGTTTTTTCATTTGAATGAGATAACAGTGGGCATTTAGCAAACACGAGTTATTCGATAAAAAAAATCGTTGCTGTGAGTCAACATTGTCGTATTACGAATTAAATTCAACTTCAAAGTAATCTTAATAAGGTTATTACACAGAGATACAGATACCGATTCCGTGAACATTTAACCCGGAACAAATACAGTTTGAATTCTGCTGCAAACTTGAAGTATTGCAAAGGAAACCTTTACCGATGATTAACTAGCCGTACAATAGATCAAGAATAATGGGGATAACTTAATACGTAATAGTCTAACCATTCTATCATTATACCTCAAACAAATTGCAAAAGAAACAAACACAACTGTTATAAATAGATCTCTTATGTATATAACACATGATAAAATTCGAAAGAAATCGAAAAATGGGAAAATTACTTATCGATTTTTTATGTGAAATATTGCCTACTATCGATATGGCATGTATGGGCCGCCGTAGATATGAAGAGTGTTACGAAGGGAGGTAACTATCTTGTCACCAGCAGACGACTCATGTTCCCTTCGCTGTCATTATTGGTAAGTACTGCAATATTCATCCAATAATCAGTTCAAATGTTCTTGGTTTCTATTGAATACTAATTTTTTAGTGCACTTAATCAGTGAGTATATGTCATGATGGATATATTATTGATTTAACATTATATTCCCTATGTTAACTGGACATGACGCTATCATTGGTATTTCTTTATTGTGTTACCGATATTATCCCCAAATCTTGTACAAAATGCCCAATGAAGAGAAGAAATATACTTACAAGCACAAATGAATGAATTAATACCATAAAACAACGAAAACGGGGGAAAATATTGAAGAATATATGTATCGGTTTGTTTGGAGTAAAAAGGTATGAAAGCTCGTATAGATCAATTGGAGCATGTTTTGTAATTTGCGTACACTATTTGCATTTTTCCCGTTTTTTCGTTAAAAACTTGTTTTCAAGCAATTAACTAATAAGCTGTTTTAGATATCTTATTTGTTACTGACATTTTATTCATATATTTTTATCTTTATTTTATTTTTACATTTTGTTTCTTTTTTCTTCGTATTAAAACTGCTCAGAAATAGTGAACAATTCATATGATTACCACAGTAAATTTGTTTAAAATGTCAAAATTATCAACACGTGTTAACGGGTTTAGCTGTAATGATTCCTACGAATTTCTTTTGATACATTTCAGATCGTGATGGAAGCATGTGTGTTCTGCATGCAAACCATATCTGATGATGGCCCAGCAACATGCAAGTTAAGAAAAAAAGGAAGTGAGACAATAAATGAGGTGAGTGAACTCAAAGGGGACTCAATAAGAACTATACCCGGACAGCTGATTCACAAAGATTGTCGAAGGGATTATGTGAATCCCAATTCATCTGACTACAGAAATGAGGCTGGTAATACACCTACTGGACAAAGAGCCTTGCGATCGAGAACACCGGACTTTAATTTCAAGGAAAATTGTCTGTATTGTGGTCAACTGGCCAAAATTAATGAAAGAAAAAGAGGCCTCGATGCGTATCCAGTGAAGACCATTGAATATAACAAAACACTAAAAGAGACATGTGCCTTACGGAATGATGAGTGGGCTGCAGAAGTACTAGGACGGCTCAATATGGCCACATCTGATCTCCATGCGGCGGATGCCGTTTACCATCATCAGTGTAGCATCAATTTTTCGACAAAACGACAGCTTCCAAAGTCTCGGATGACAGATGACATAAATATAACCAGCACCCCTGGACGTCCAAAGAATTCTAAATCAGAGAAAGCCTTTCTCCAGTTGGTTCAAAGTATCGCAGAAAATGATACAGAGCAAGTGACGGTGAATGATCTGGTGAGATCGATGGAAAAACTATGCGGAGAAGAGGCGTTCAGTACGGTGTACATGAAAAGGAGATTGTTAAGTTACTTTCGTTCGTCTATCATAATCACAAATATCAATGGACAACCTAACGTAATAACATTTAAAGAAAATGCATCACAAATACTACACGAATTTTATCAACGACCAAAGATGGAAGAATCCGACGAACAGAAGAAAGCTATTATTCATACTGCTGCAAAGCTGATAAAAAATGACATAAAATCCATTTCAACTACATTCAAGTCGGAATACCCTTCAGCATATTTTATTTCATCACTTGTTCGAAATACAGATTTCGTCCCGGAAGCCCTTCAGATATTCCTTACTGATATTTATGGACAGAGTGATTCAGCCCTCAAAGTAGCATCGATCGGACACGCTATTATCCAGGCATGTCGACCAAGAACACTTATTGCTCCCCTTCAAATTGGCCTTGGAGTGCAGATGCACCATCAATTTTCTTCCAAGCTGCTACTTGATACACTGAGCTCCTTGGGATTTTCATCTTCATACACAGAGGTGCAGAAATTTAGAATGAATGCCTCTGCGGCTAATGGAAATAGTGTAACCACTCAGAAAGAAGACAGCAGAATAGGCTCCTTCATTCAATATGTTGCAGACAATGTCGACCATAATGTGCGGACGTTAGATGGACACGGAACATTTCATGGCATGGGCATTATTGAAACAGTTACTCCTGGAACATCTAAAAGGAAACCTGTTCCTCGCGCATCTCCCATTCTTCAAGAAATTACAGACCTAGCTAGGATCAACATCTATCCGTACAAAGAACAGCATCATAACGCGTTATGCACACTGAAATACGAAATTCTTGATGATTTTTCTTGGAAAGACGATGTATGGAAAATTGACCTCCTCTCCAGAAGGCCGCATGAAAACAAATACCATAGCTGGTCTGCTACGATGCACAAAGTACTTGAAGGCAATTTTCCGGGGAAGTCGTCTATCACCTTCTTGCCTCTCATAGACATGAATCCTAGTGACATGACATGTATCAACTCAACCCTCCATTTTGTCTGTAAAGAAGCGATTAGAAATAATGTCAGCCCAATGCTAACCTTCGATCAGCAGTTGTATTGGAAAGCAAAGACCATAATACAGAACGAACCAGCTGGCAGTCGTCTCAAGTCAATCATATTGCGATTAGGTGGTTTTCATGCAGAGATGAGTTTCATTGGAGCCATTGGTCACCTGATGGCCGGATCTGGTTTATCAGAACTCTTAGAAACAGAATATGCCCCAACAGCAGTAGCACACATGCTTACCGGAAAAGCAATTGCCAGAGCCGTACGAGGATATTTTCTCATAGACAATGCACTTATAGCTAACATCTTGTCAAAGATATACGGTATACACATTCCCGGAAATCTAGAAACAGGCCTGGACGAAGGAATAGAAATGAGACAACATTTATCAGAGGCAATGGCTCTTTTCGATTCTCTTTTGAAAAGTGAAGTGTCCATTGAGCAAGTCTGTGCCAGTCCTACTATTGATGTAATCATTTCAAAATTAGACGAGTTCAGGACATCACGTAAAGGTTTCAGAACGTCAAGCCTATGGTTCCAATTTATGAACATGGTTGAAATTCTTAGAAATTTCATCCGGGCAGAACGAAGAGGTCACTGGAAGCTGCACGAACGATCACTGAAAGAGATGTTGCCATATCTTGCGGCTGCTGGCCACTACTTGTACGTTAAGTCAATCAGAATATATCTACAAGATATGAACGCTCTCCCAGAAACTCACCCGGAAGTCTACTCTTTCTTACAACGTGGATACCACGTCATTAGAAGATCGGATACATTTTGGTGCGGCCTGTCGTCAGATTTAGCGATAGAACAGATCCTTATGAGAAGCATCAAAACATCTGGTGGTTTAACAAAAGGCAGGGGCATGACAGACAGTCAGAGGGCGGAATGGATATTGGCGATGCCTGATTGCGCAGAAGTTAACCTCGCTGAATTTTCGAACCAGTGATCAGCACAAGGAAGAGGGGGTGTTTAGGGAAAAGCGTGACTGCACAGACATTAAAACACTAGCCAATTTCATAGCTATCCGTGACCCATTCATCGAGGAAGCCAGCCTTAGAAATATTGAAACTGGTGTAACAGCTGACTCTAAGGCAAATGTTGACATCGCCAAAGAAGTTGGAATTAGAATTCTAGACTCAATGAACGATGTAGGGTTGTTTGACTTCACGGTTAAAAGAAATAATCAAGCCACCAGAATGAACGAAAAGGCCTCTTTTAAACTGAGAGACGAAGGTATACAAATCGGTGTAAGCGTAGTAATCCAGGAGTTCGCAGCATATTAACATTGATTAGTCAATCAACATTCTTCACCGTAAAAGTGCTTCTTTCATTTCATCAAGAAAGACATATTCTTACAATTAGCTGTCGAGCAAACTTATTTAAACCAAATGTTTTAATTGGAATTACACCGGGGATGTATCAAATATTAACCCATCAATCCTAATGAAACGCGTGTCCTTTCCCTACTGTTCAGCAATATCCCGCTAGTTACCTACCTTCAATCAATTAAAGCCATTAAAAATGTTCTAATTGTTTGTAGATTCAAGTTCCTAGTAATATAATTTTGATGAAGATGTTCCATATCTCAAACTCTGTGAATGTTGTCCGTGTCGATATAATTAGTTGGATTGTTATAAAAACGTTTATAGTATACCACATTAATATCCAGTCGTTATACCCACTTGGGTAATATTAAAATAAAATGTCACGTAAAATAGATAATTTGTACGATTACAGATCATTGTGGCAAGTTAAAATCGACTACAATGTCGTGCTTGAAATGATGTCGTGATGAAAATGTAAAACAATAAAATAAGTCTTTTGGCAAGTGTTGATACTTATTGGTTGTTTGATACGACCATAATACCAGCTTCGAGAGATCGATATTTCATCAAAAGGCATTGAACTTAGGTCTGATTTAGTGTACACTAATCAGATACACGAGATGAGAAAAACGCAGGTTTAGTCAGATACTGATAGAAAAACATAACGTTTGTAATAAGGTGATTAAGTGATATAATTCATATTATTAATTACCTAACTGATCAGGGATAGGTGAGCCACACGACAGTGAACAATATATGTTTAGTCATAAATTCATTGGTAATTACATGTACTTATCCATTCATACGACAATATTTATTAAATCTTACACTTATCATGTTATATTGTTGTTTGTTCAGAGACATTTCATTAAACACATGGGAAGACGAGATATAGGTCCACAACTAAATAAATAATACAACAAACCGACTTCGGGAATAGTTTGAGGATTGATATTGATACTGTGATAGCAAATGTACATAGGGGCGCAGCTGTACAAATGTCTAACACGACCATCGATGCTAACGATGATAAACATTTTGTGATTTATTCATCAAGCAGAACAGCATCTGACATGCAATTCGATAATCTGGAGAAGATTAAATTATCAGCTACGCCTTTAAAACTTGAATCGATGCAAATATCATATAAAATCATTGCTCTGTCTGAGTGTGCAGAGTTGAAATGTAAATTTGTTGTAATATAATAATCAGTATTGTTTTCGTCTATCTTCCAGGATGTATACAATTTCGCTTTGAGATCTAGTATTGCAATTTATTGTAATGTGGTCAAGAGCAATTATTATTGTTCATTTATTTCCTCTTTTCTGTTTAGGTTTAGTTTAAACATATTCTATTGTATCATAAATATACAAAGGTATCGGGCACAAGTTTTCAAACTTATATAAAGCCCTTTCCCAAATACAAACATTTACTCAAGTTGACGTTAGAATCTACAAAAAGTGATTTTATTTTTTTGTGAAAATGTTAGTTTAAGAAGAGTAGAGATAGAGTGATAATTAGAGGGAAATATAGGAAGAGAATTTAGAAGTCTCCTTCATTTACAATTTAATTTACAATTTTTTAAGAATACTAATTAGTCAGTGATCTTTCTCGACTCAGCTGATATTTGTTGACATTACACTTCCATACTTTCAGCTATTCAATGTTCATCATATATCATGCCATGTTTTGCTTTCACTATTGTCTTTTCTTTTCTTCTGATATATACATTCCGCAAATACCATATTGAATCGGGAAAGATCAGACGCTGTCGTTAGTTATATATGCATATATATCATTAAAGGGAGGTGATAGGAAGGGAGTGATAGAGGGAGAATAGTGGGGAGGGAGATAAAGAAATCAAAATATGTTTGTATCACAAATATAATTGCTGAGTGTGCAGACATATTTTTTTCGTTTTCTTCCTTTGTTAAATCAGGACTTCCATGTAATATCAGTTGCATGTCTAGTGGGACGAACTCATTTAACTCGCGATACATTTTTTTCTGTTAAGGTATGATATACTCATTTTGTACATTTCTCTGCATTACATAATTGAAAATGTATCCCCATGATATTTTGTTTTGTGTATTTCATATAAGTTATTACTGTGGGGTGAATGGGAAATGGATTGTTTGAGTCAACTATTTGATATTTCACATTTGTTGTGAATTCTTCAAAAACATTCCTTTCGTGGTATTTTTTTTGTTTTTGTTTTATAAATGACACAAGCATTATCTTATCAAAAACAAAACAAAAAATCGATTGCACGCGTCAGGACCCTCCTTACATCTCTAAATGAAATTCCGGGAAAAAAAGAATAAAAATCACTCGCTCGCTCCCTTTTATTTTTCCAATTTCCCAAAATACAACTCATTCATTTGGTTTTGCCAAAAGTAAACCAAGGTATAATTATATATTTACATTTACACTGCAGCCCCACTATATAACTTTACTAAGCTCACTTGCAAGTTATGAGTCCATAACTTCCAAATCTCTATTATGACGTCATAATTATTGTGACGTCATAATTGTAACGTCGGCGATAACGAAAGATGGTTGTTGAAAAGGCTGTTTCGTCTTTGACGACAATAATTTGTTTATTCATTATCACAGTAAAATTCCAGGATATTGTCTTTCAAATTCGTTGTCAAATGTAAATATAAGCATTGAACTGCTTTTATTTGGAAGTTATGGACTGATGAATGGCAACTGGACAAAGGCAAATTCAACATGAAGAGCTAGCGCGCTTCATTAAATTTGCCTTTGTCCAGTTGGCATTCATCAGCCCATAACTTCCAAATGAAAGCAGTTCAATGCTTAAATAATTTTACATTCATCAGACGTTATCTCGCATGAAGTTGTTAAGGTATTGTTAAAACATTTACTTATCCCGTATGAATTAGTTCACTTATTACTGTGTATCGGTCACATGACACGGAAACAAAGCACTCGCATATAAACCACATGCAATATAATTATAGGCATCATGATGTGGTCGGATCTTTATTTACTTTAGCGACTCATCTGTAAATAACATCGAGTAGTGCAAGAAATATCGCGTGTAATGTATCAGCGTTCATGCTCAGCTTGAACGTCGCAAGATAATCGAGAAAGACATTAGCTGTTTCTAGGGAACTATTCTCTCATATATCGGCAGGGTTGAATAGAGCTTGCCAATGCAAGATAGCTTTGTTATATCAACCTATCTAAAGTTTTCAACAACAATAACAAAAAAAAAAAAAAAAAAAACCAACGTAAAATAAAAGCCATGAATTAAAAAGTTTTAAGAAAATATTAAACACCGAAACCAATCAAATGGTTCTGTCTGCGTCAGCACAGGGGCCTGACATTTTGTTAACTCTTGGTATACTCAGTAACCTGTGTATTTGGAATATTTCAGACGTTTTTAGACTGATAAATGTGCGAACATTCGGTTAAAATGACACCCCTTGTCCATATAAAATATTTATAATAATTGTAACACAGAGTCTACATTTGCTTATAGTAAAGCTAAATGTTGTCCTAGCCTTTCAGGTAGCACACCACAGAAAGACAGCCTGGCCATGGGCAATTTTTTGTTAAGCAAATAACTCCTGTATTATGATATGCATAAAAAATGAAAAAAAATAAATGTACACTACAATTTGGTATATTCAGTATGAAGTAGTACATACAGGCTTCACATTTATTAAAACAAAAATCAATAAATTAGTTCCGGATTTTAAATATCCGGATTTTCCGAACGTGTGTTTATACAGGAAGTTTAGTTTTCCCTACAGCGCAAAATGGAAGCCCACAGAAAAGGTAAGATAGCGGAAATACCTAATTTACAACATATGTCCAAACAAGATTAATTCTGTCTTTGGGATAGAGATATTTAATTCTAAATAGGTTTCAGAGAAAAAAAATAGTGTAGAGAATTGTGCCATTTTGGGTCAAATATCATAATATTTTGCAATTTTTGAGAATTTTTTAAGCTGTTACCATGGTATTCACAGCTCTAAAAATCACAGAAAATATCAGTTTACTTATCCTTCAGAGCTCTATTAAAATTGCAAATGTTTTACAGATTTCAAATATATATACTTTATTAGAGGTTATATATATGGTTAACTGGCAATGTTTACATATCTAAAACATGTGCCATATTTTTCAGAATTTGGCATTTTTACTGTACACTGCTACCTCAATATGATCGTCATTATCGACGGACCTACCTTCGTCATTCCATCAAGAAAACCTGTTAAACAGATACAAACTTATATTACTGAAAATCACCGTAAATATTGCCATCAACGAAACACCGCCATGTCATGGCGGTCGAGATCAACATCGCTTCTGTTAGCCTTAAACAATGAATGAAAATCCCAATGACAGTCGTGACGTCATGCATGAATGCAGTGTTTGCAAAAATGTGGCTGGGCAACAACAAGTACAGTGTGTTTCGTAAAATGATAAAATATGTCGAGTTTAAAATCAATACTCTCTTCTTTTTCAAAGTATTGTTGATAGAAACTTCTTTTTCTTCAATGTTGAAAGTTTGATCACGGCCATTGAAAACGTCAGTCAAAATACGTCAATTTTTGCCGGCGAATTAGGGGCCGCGGTGGCCGATTGCTGAAGGTGTCCAAAAACATTATCACTAGCCCTTCACCTATGGGTTGCAAGTAAGGATTAGGAGGCAGTTGCCAGGTATTGACCGTAGGCTGGTGGTTTTTCTCCGTGTACTTTGGCTTTCTCCCCACCTCCAAAACCTAGCACGTCCTTAATGACCCTGACTGTTAAAAGGAGGCTAAACATAAAATACCAAAACCAAAGTCGACGTTAGTATTCTTGGTAAGAAAACCAAATAAAGAAATTTAAAAAATAAGAAAATGGATGACTGAGACACTCTTTTGCCAGAAATTTAGTAGTGATATGAGAGAAAAACTCTTTTATTACGTGGGTATGTAGGCTAGAGATATTCCACCCTCCGGTTCACAAAATGTTGTAAAAACCCTCGGCTAGCCTCGGGATTTACCATATTTGGTGACCCGTCAGGTGGATACACACATATGAAACAATCTTGTATGCTTTGTCATGAATACATTGGTAAATACTGTACCAAAAAATAGTTTTATTTATAATTTCAAAAATATGATTTAATTAAATACTGATTGCCAATTTCCTATATCAGACAGTTACCTAATACCTTTACATGGAACTCGTAGGCCACTAATCTCTTACATAACATGTCTGGTAAATTGTATGGCAGGTGACCAGCCTTTATACATGATTAAGTAGGTATATACTTAAGCTTAGCAGCTGACACTGTCTGTCTCATAAATGGGCTGACATATTTAACTAAATCATATTTTTGAAATTATAAATAAAACTATTTTTCGGTACATTCGTTCCTCTGTAATAATTAATGGCAAATTAGATTATAATTTCGGCATCATGATTAATTAATAATATGGATACATTCGTCCCTCTGTCATAAAAATAATGAGCAGTATCTAAAACTTATTGAAGACTTGCATGTACTACATTGTTAAAATGAATTATAGCAGAACAAAGCTTAACGTAGTTATTTCAGTACTTTATAAAAAAAAAAAAAAAAAAAGAGAAAAAAATACGATATGAAATATCATTCATGTTCTGTTACGAAATGAAAATATAAAAATATTTGGTGGCGGAGATAGGCACAACAAGGTACAACCGTGAAGCCACAGGGAGATTAATTTGTTCCTCAGTTTGAACTGTTTTCATAATTATGTAACGCGACTCAACTTAATACAGTTGTATGAACAGTATACAATAGTAAACAGTGCTTGGTCAATTGTTTCATAGTTTGTATCTGCAGTAAACAAAATTACTTTTGTTTTTACTGAATTTTCAGTTTCATTATTTAAATGACAATCAAAATGCAGTATTGTTAATTAGTATATGGATGAAATTTAAAATGATTTCTCATTTTGTAACAAACATGGCATTCAATGGAGATTACTTATATGCTAGCTAAGCAATTAGCTTATTTTATGCTCGTAACTCATATCAAGATCTTTTTTTAAATTCTTTTTCGTGTCTTTATTTTGTATAATTTAATGGTACATGACTCTTTAATTATGCCAATATTTCTAGGCTAATATTTATGGGAACATGTATCTTTAATACTGGTTATTACTAATTTTTCATTGGCTGCTGATGACGAAATTCAATATCTGACTTCTGATTGGTTGAATTGGCCTGAGGGGACGCATCCCTTTTCTCCCTTCAGCAGCCATATTGGATTTATTAGATCGCGCATAAATACTGGCAAAGTTTTTAAAAAAAAAAAAAAATATATATAGTTTTTAAAATAGTTTTTTCCTCGGCAAATTGAGGAGTGTGGTAGTCCAAGGTGACACGACGGGTGTATGACAAATCTCGCCTCCTGAGGACGATTTTGGATGCTTTGATAGCCTTGAACTTTGTCGGATGCGTTTGACCCGAGATTCACCGACCAGAAATTAAGTACAATTTTTATATGTAGACTACAGTATTAATTTGCATGGATACAATAAGACCTCGAGTACTTGTGTTAGGACACAGTTTCGTTAGGCGGTTATTTGAAGAGTTAGACAGAGGACAATTTCCAGAAAATTTTGATTTATCCCAGTGTGAGGTTCGGGGATTTGGCATTGGTGGCGGGACTATAGCAAGTCTATGTTCTCGGAGGGAGGTTCTTGATATTTTGACACAATATCAACCTCATATTGTAATTCTCCAAATTGGTGGAAATCGTTGTTGTGATTACAGGATAACACCATTCGATCTAGCTGTGGAAATATATGATTACGCTGTTAGTTTGCACGGTACTTATGGAGTTTTTGTGTATGTGTGTGAACTGTTTACACGGCCGGGCCCCCGGGGGATGGCCTCTGCTGATTACGAGGCAAGGCGCATCGCTGTGAATGGGAAATTAAGCAATTTAAACGGTTTCCTGTCCCTTTGTATCGCTGTGGCATCATCGGCGATTGTTTAACAGTCCATTGAACCTTTTCTGAGGGATCAGTGCCATTTGAACGCCACAGGCATGCGAAAATACTACCGCAGTGTTAGATTTGCTATAATGACTGCATGCGATCAGCTGCTAAGAACTCGTGTTTGAGGGATCAGCTTTACGGATTCGAAGGTATGCTTGCTTAAGTAACCAGATCCAAAACTGCACAATCTAATAAATTTATAAATTAATTTAGTGATCTGATATATAAGTTTATCATGTGTTACGACGTCTAAGTCGGTTAATTTCCCAATGGTCGCGATTGGGTCTTTGTTTACATGTCGTGTATGGGGCCCCATAGGGGTTATCTATTTACATTCCTGAGTATAGCTGGTTATCTATGGGAGATCACCTATCTATTTAATTATGGTCTTCATTTTTAGTGCTTGATTCTGGTATTCGTGGAATTATAGCTTTATAGACAGTTTGTATTGGATTCAAAGTTACAATATAATCCATGTAATCTTTGTAATTCTAATGAAATATGAATACTGGTAGCTAGATTAACATACTACATTTAATTCAAATGGGATGATTATCTTCAATTTGATTATAGTTCTGACAGGATATAGCTACTGTACTATTCTCAATCCATAACCCATAAGCTACTGTTCGATTTTTGGTCGAGGGTTTCAAGTCTGGTTTTCGACTTCAATTTCAAGGGGAGAGGGGGTTTCAAAGTTGTAAAAACTTACAATCTGCACTAGATGACCCCGTCAATGTTCAGAAAAAGCTTGATAAGGAAACGAAACTTAAACGTAATTTTTTCAAACCCACCCTCTTCCTCCCCTTGTTTGGGGTTACAATAAATAAGTGGTACTAGCTATATAGATTGTCTTATTGATAATTGATATGATGAAAATGTGGTAGTTTTTTATGTGTTGATTATAGTCGTTAGTAGGTGCCATATTGGCGACATGTATTTTTCCTTTAATGTTGTTTAATGGTTATGTACAAGTTAATTTAAATTTCTCAAATGTACACCCTACTTTCAGTTCAGTCCACGGTTTTCCAGAGTTTTTTTATATCGTCTTTTTATCTCTGGTTTTTAGCCCAGGACTGGATCATTTTGTCATATTTTGTGGCGGTTTTCAACCTTACTCAGGCTAGCATGGCGGCGGTTTTTATGTCAACCCCACTAAGGCTAGCATAGGTTCTTGTATGTGTTTATCTACATTTTGATATTGATTGTAATTGACATTATTGTATGGGTGCAACTACTTTGCAATCATAAAAAAATATTTCATGTTAGACGCCACTAGGTGGCTTTCTTAGTAATAAATTTAAATGTCACCCTGGTGGGTGGCCATTTCAATTTCATATTACTTGTCTGAGTTATTCTTGATATAGGTGGAGGGGCATAAATATATTTAATTAGGTACTCCTTAATTAATCAATTATTTATATTTCATGAATATAACTATAATTGTAATATTGTATATGAAGCTTTCAGGAAAATAAATTAATTCGTTTGTTTATCTAATATCAAACAAGTAATTGATGGCTTTTAATGGAGATTGCTTAATATGTACACATAATTATAGGTATACTCTCTAATCAATTAATCATTTATATATCATGAATATGACTATAAGTGTAACATTGTATGCGAAGCTTTCAGGAAAATTTATAAATTTGTTTGCTTATTCAATATAAAACAAATGATTAACATAAGTTGAGGGGAAGCTACATACTTTTACACACAATGAATTATATAGTGCCACTAAATCCTAATAAAATCTTAACTGCAAGAGATTGATACCAGTCCAGTGCCCTTGGGGCCCATATACCACTGCCATTCATACCTGTTACATATTAATTACCCTGTGTGGTGTGGATCGCACCTGATCAGGCCGGTTTCCCCATTTATCTCCAAAGGGGTCAATTTATAGCAGGCATTATACCGATACCTTATCTAACTATAGTTATCCTCTCATAATATGTAAGTTAATAATTGACAAGATGAATGTACCTGTAGTCAGGTTTCATTAATACATCATTTACAAACATGAAATAAATATAAAATCAAACCACTAGAATGTCTAAAGATTGAACTTAAATATTTCATATTGATTTAGCATAGTATCAAAAATACACATTTCCTGCATCTGGCATGGTTTGAATTCATCTGGCCTTTATACGTTAAGACTGACATTTTGACAGAATATATTATATTTAAGTCTAAATAAGAAATCTCTCTGTCAGCAAGTCTAAATTAGTACTGAGTCAGCAGGTTTAATTGTGCTACATACACGAACACGGGTAGCTATACCTTCAAAACTTGACTTGCACACATAATATACAACACATCAAATTATATAGCTCATAACAACATTAATCCAAGAACTGAAGTGCATATCATATTGCACTTGGGTTAACATTGTAGTGCACTGGAGTTAACATCGTAGTGCAGTGGAGTTAACATCGTAGTGAACTCAAGTGCACTACGTGTGCACTACGAAGTGCACTTGGTACCAAGATTAGTTTGCTCCCAACTGTAGCTATATTTTCGTTTTCATCATGTTTCTCTCTTAAATCAGAAAATATATATCTAGGTTGTCCGAAAAAACGTAGGTAAATTGTACAGTTGCAGTTTTCTTTTATCAGTTTAGCTGGCTGTTACCTGTGTATTTAAATCGTTGTTCCTTTTACTCGAACAGGTAAATCAAAGTGTCTATAACTGAACATATCAGTTGACAGAAATAAATCAATCAATCAATAAGAAAAAAATCAATAAAAGGAAAAGTAATGTGTATGATATAATTGATGATTAATTTATAGAAGTAATTATTATCTACTTCTTGGAATCCCTTAACCACAAGATAATACCTATATCTGTAGCATGACGATGACGATGTGGGAGGTACTTATAATTTGTGATGTTGACTTATGTTTCAGTCAGATGCTTTGTCCGCAGCAGCTAGAGAGGGTGACACAGCAATAGTTCGGATGCTCCTGGATGAGGGAGCCGACGTAAATGAGGTTAGTTAACTAAACATTTTAATGGAAGCTGTGTAGTGATGTTCTTTGGTAATATAGCTTGAACGGTCACAATTCGATTTCTATGGTAATATTGCTTGAACGGTCACAATTCGATTTATATGGTAATATTGCTTGAACGGTCACAATTCGATGAATTAATAATGTTATTGTATTATGAGTTTTTTTCTGAGGTAGAGGCAGTTAAAACATTAATTGCACAAAATCGCTTTCACTAGGGATCATGATTATTAATACCTGGTTAGATTGTCTTTAGAAACAGGCCTAATCAGGCCAGGAGAGGACACGTCTAGTGTTAACTTTGTATAACAATAACTTGTTCACAATCTGTCATTAGATCGCGATCGATACAAACTCGCTATGTGCTAATTTTGTATAACAATAACTTGTTCACAATCTCTCATTAGATACCTATCGATATAAACTCGCCATGTGCTAACTTTGTATAACAATAACTTGTTCACAATCTCTCATTAGATCCCTATCGATACAAACTCGCCATGCGCTTTAAAGTCAGTATACATGTACTTTAATGTGTTGTTGTCTGGCAAACAAATGATGTGTTTCAATGTTGAGATGAAGTCAGCTCAAAACCACTGTGTTCGATCCTTATCTCTTTAAAATATGTGCTTATTATTTCACCTTATTACAATAAATTGACATTACATATTGTACATTTTCTCTTGAAGGGCAATTATATTGGCAGATACCTATAGTTCAAGGTCTTTTCATATGTGTTTGAATGTGCTACAAAAATGAAATGATTACATTCCAATCACTGATCCTTGATGTACTGTATAGATATTGTTTTCAAATAGGAAAGCAATGTCATCAACATTCAAATTCAGACCGGATGATTTAATATTTTCCACTATATGACACTGCCATGAAATGACCTTCTACTCGAGCAAGTTCCGTATCTTTGCAACACAACTCTGCATCGTGTAATGTTACAGAATAGCAACAATGTACAATTCGTATAAGGTCACTAAATACTTGGAAACTTTCTATCAACACTGAGGAAATATTTTTTTCAAATGAACACTACCATAGTTGAAGGTTGATGACTTTGTATACTTTGTATTGAAAAATACTTTTCCTAAAGTTTGTACGAGTAAACTAAGGTTTTGGCCCTGGGACTAGTCATATAGCTATATTTTCGTTTTCGTCATGTTTCTCCCTTAATAAATTTTTCCCCAAAAAAAAAAAAAAAAAAAAAATTTTTTTAAAAATTTTTTTCAAAAA